>NW_020653492.1:4354523-4410651 GCF_003589595.1 Hyposmocoma kahamanoa
GAAAGAATGGTTGGAAATTATAGGACTGCCGAACATAAACATTGGATCAAATATCGTCTTCCTTTGTTCGCTCCGTTCAAATTTAAATAGAACTTTGAATGTAACTAGATTACATAATAATGCAATTTCATCGTTACATTCATTGGTAAATAAATTTACATTTAATTTTGATTAAAACGGCTCATTACTTGCCTAGTAATAATAGCGTAGTATTAATCATACTTTGATTACAGTAAACTACACAAATTTGCAAACATAAAACACAGTAACAACAGTTTCAACATTCAAGCCATACATTTGCATGCCGATATTGACTTATCTATGATTATGGTACAACACTAAATCCGCCATTTGTAGTGAACATTTTTGGTTTTGGTAGGGACGTTTATTCCGTAGGTAAGGCAGCTCCTTTCCTTTATTTTTTTCCATCCTCTTAGTGGACAACTAATACAATTACAGTAGGTATACCTTAAATATGAGTAATCCAATGCCATTTAGGAATTTCCACCAAAATGAAACAATATAAAGTGCTTAGCAAGCAAATAGAGATTTTAAGAGAAAACAAAGAACACAGTTACATAAAATAAATACAAAAATAATAGACATTTTAGGGCGACGTTGATGAAGAGATCTGCAGATCAACCGAACATCCTTAGGTGCTATAAATTGTATATAAAGCAATCCCCAAGCGAAACAGGCAAAAAGACTTACTATTTGTTGAATCGGCTCTCCAACAGCGCCCAGACATGTAAGCTATAGTTTAGGGTACGATGTAACTGGCATATACATTCTATAAAAGTTCCTAAATAAATAAAGATAAAAAAAGAACAAAAAAATAGACATTTATACAAACAAAACCTGTATATTATCGCCAATCACGTGATGTGTCAAAGAGACGTTTGGTCATTTCTCGCCTGACTGTGTCTAAGCTTTTAAATAACAGAACAAATCTAATTCAGAGTGATTTACTGTCGCATTGTTGAAAATAATAATTGTTTGTTGGAAGACGTTTTGGTTCGAATCCAGCCGGGTCGAAGGAATTTTTTCTAAGTACTCGATCTTAATGATAATAGTTAACTATATAAGTCTCACTGCTACTCAGGCCTCGTTACGCAATGGCTTGCAATAGTTCCCACGTGGAGGAAAGGCTGCTTGGGTACTTCACATCATCAAATAACTTTGCAGATGCGTGTCTCACAATGTTTTCCTTCACTAAAAAGCTCGTGATCTCATCAAAGATCTCATCAAAGCTCATGATCATGATCAAAGCTCAGATTAAGCTCCGCTGCATACGCAGTCCGCAGAATACGTGAGCTTACCGATGTTAGTACTGCTAGACTAGTTTACTTTAGTTATTTCCATAGTATAATGTCCTACGGGATTCTCATGTGGGGTAAAGCGGCAGATATTCAAACCATATTTGTATCATGACTGTGGCATCACAGTACATTTACTCAAATATTTTATATGCCCGTAATACATAATTTCAATAAGAAAGAAGATATCCATAATATTAACCTTAGAGCTAAATCCAAACTCATGGTACCACGATTTCGTTTAACCAAGGTAAACAACTCTTTTATGGGGAACTGTATACGTTTTTACAATAAGATTCCGGAGCATATATTAAGTTTATCATTTCCTAAGTTTAAAAACTACATTAAAAATATTTTAATCGAAAAATCATATTACAAAATTGAAGACTACGTGTTAGATAAAGATGTATGGAAAGACGACACGGCTCCAGAATCCACACAAATTTGATTCAAAGTGTATTCCATAGCATTTAAGTTTATTTGAAAAGAGCAATCCCTAGAGTTTCTTGCTCGTTCTTCTCAGGAAGGTCAGCGTAATGAACGAGCAGTAGCTTAAATGTGACGATTTCAAGTGTAAATTTATTTTACCTATGGAATAAATAATATTTGACTTTGACTTTGACATGGTAAATTTGTAATTAAATTTCGCATATAAACCTCAAAAACTCAGAGAAGTTCGAAACAATTGACGGGTGTCGTCAATGGGTGTCGTCAACTGTTTCACTTCAAATCGACCGGGTAACTTGAGCTTTGCTATAATGGACGAAAATTACAAAATTACATATTTAATATTTAATTACCGATGATATGTGATTTGTTTTCTAATTAGATGTTTTGCTGTTTTTCCCACACCACCGAATAGAACAGCACGGCATTGTTAGAGATGTTATCTTTATTTCAATAAATACAGAATATTTTTTGGAATATACGGAGACGTACACACAGGTCAGTAGTTGGCCTGTCTATATTTCAGTGCAAACGACAGTTGACATTTATAACAGATGTATCGCTAATGTATAAATCGCTAATGATAAATCGCAGATGTATCGCATATATTCCTGGTAAAAAATTACCAGGAATATATGGCCCTTATTTCGTCTCTATTTCTGGTTATATGCTCGATATTATTGCATAAATAACATCAAATTGGATTTTATTATTACATTCAAATTTCGAACATCTCTGAAAAAAGAAAACAATTTGATTCTACCTCCATTATATTATCAGTCGAGATGAAGTTTTATTCGAAACGAAATGTTAATATCAAACAATTTTGACAAATCTCATACGTTCCTTGATATCGAACGATCTGACAGTTGGGGCCGACTCTAGTTTGTTTATGAATTTAAAAAAAGCTACATTTTTGCATTATTTTACAAATAATCAAAGAGTAGCGTAATACAGGAGGAAAAGAGAGCCCCCTGGCGTATTTCTTTGAAACCTGTAATTGATAGTCAACGACATGTATACTCGGAGATGAAATCAAAGTCAAAAAATGTAAACAAAGGTGATGCCATTACAAAAAATATTCCACGAATAGTGCTAGATATTTTATATTGTTTTTAATTTGTGTGCATGTACGCATAATCAAAATATTGTCAAAAAGTTTTTTTATTTCAAATACCATAGTTAATAAGATAATCCGAAAAAAGTATTTCCCGGTGGAAATATTTTTTATCCTATTGGCAATGTTTCGGGGATGAACAACCTCTGGCTGTTTTTATTTTTATTTGTTTTAAACAAATACTTTTAAGCGTGAATAATGAAGTGTAAAAATAATTGAAGTGTGAATAATTTATTGCTAAAATACCAATACTGTATTAAACTAAAGATTTTTTTTCATTGAGAATAATAAAATTAAAATAATAAATTGGTTCATTACTAAATAGCGTTAATTACAATGAATTAAAAAATGAACAGTCAGTTTTTGATCGATGTGAATGGATATTGGATAATAACGAGTCAAGTCGTCGAGTTATATCCTCACCAGTGTATCGCGATTTTCTTCATTCAGTTTCAAGCAGCTGTCGTAATCGAATGTGTTCCTTTTTTTACACTGTTGTTACGTTTGTGTTTGCTTGCGTTCGTGTGAACATAACCACAATGGAAGCAGAAAAAAGATCACGCCCTGCAATGTCTGTAACCAAGAAGGTTATGATAATAAATGCCTACTAGCATACATTTCAGATCTGGCCACTAAATGAATATTGGTCTTTGTACAAGTATGCCAACGAAACTGAAGAGATTCTCGAGATATCTGAAAGAACCGTTGGAAGAATAGTTTGCCTAAGTAAAAACAAAAGTCTATATTTGACATGTTAGCCACTAACATCGAAATCAAAACATAGTTTATGCTCTCAATGTAAAGAATATTCTAAGATGTGTCTTTTGCGTAATTTTATATGGGCCGTAACACTTTTTCAGTTCCTTGTAATTTTTTAATTGAAAATATTTTATAACACAAGATGATTCTAAAAAGTTTTGCTAATTGTTTATATATTAGTCATATCAGAATAGAGTAGAACCTGTTAATAAACAAACGTGAAAAAAAAGTCTTATGATCTATGAGATGTCACTTTGACAGTGACAGTTGTTTGTTTACATTTTTGGACTTCGACTGAATCTCAGAGTTTAGAATTTGCTCCCTGTACTAATCAAGGAACCGTATATATATATAAGTATATCAATACTATACGTACTTATATATAAATAGTTACCTACATGCGTATAGGCATTGCGCTTGTTCTTCAATTTTCTATGACAGAGATAACTTGAAATTGTTAAATAAAAAATAGTACAAACAAAATATAAAAATAAGAATAACAAAATAATGTTAAATAGATTGTCTAAAAATATTCTGCCATGCAAAATAGACGAACATAAGCGCAGTCTTGTACATAGTCAGTTATAATTGAGTGATACAAACAATTAAAACACGTTTTATATTTTATTTTTTATTTTGCACAAAAAAACTATTCACCGCGTCCAATATCGCATTATGAAAACACAAGAAATACTTGTAAACTAGTTTTCATTTTCACTGCGTCCATAAGCGCGTACACACACAAGACTATTCATGAGAATTGGCAGAGGAAATTCGACTCGACGCTTAAATTATTAAACGATGAAACTTCACAACAGAAAACAAAACTGCTTTCAAACACTAACGGTTAACCCAAAGTTGACCACCATTGTGTGTCGTCTCAGAGAACGAGAAGCGTAGATAAATTGTTTTTTTTAAGGAGCAAATTGAAGAGATCACGTTCTATGGTTTTAAAGGTCAAATTCATAGAATGTATGCAAGTATACACGCAATGCCGGTCGTAAAATGCAGTTCTTGAACACGTCATAGAGAGCTTATAATATGTGTATAAATAAAGCATTGTATGTTACTGTACATAATTAGGCATTAAAACACTCGTGTGATGTTTTTATAAAACTCGCCTGTCGTCTCGTTTCATAAAACTACACTCGTATTGTAATGCCTTTTGTTGTAACAGTCAAATAAACTACTATTGTTTCATATATTTATTTAAGCAACATGATGCGCAGGCCACACTACAAACGAAGTTAAGCTACCTTAGCTTGGCTCACGTAGCTCATGTTTTCATATTTCGGTTCACATCGCGAACTAAGCTAACCGAACTAACTAAACAAACTAGTGTTCGACGTTTGTATTGATAATTATTATTTAAAAAAAATAATTTAATGTCATGGTGGTCAAATATCGTGACATTCGATAAACGTAAAAATAAAAATAGCGACAAAAAAAGAAATCCAGGAGATGGTTTATGCCCGTAGGTACTAGGAACTCAACTAGTTCTACCGCAAAACCGCACTACCGTGTTCCAGATAGAAGGAAGAGCAACGCAATCACAGACACTAGAAACTTAAGATCTTATCTCCCACGACCGCAAACCCCTTATACGTTCTTAGTAACGCAAATGTCTACAGGCAACTGTAACAACCATAGATTGTAATACTTTAGATAAATAGATAGATAATAAACACACTTTGTTGCTCACACAAAACAAAAAACAAAAGTGTGCCAGTGATAAAAATTTAAATGCATAATTAAAAACTTACACTATCATATTATGAAATAATAAGTGACCATAATATTATATACCTACATATATATATAACTGTCAGATGTTGATTCGACATACCCTCACGAATGTCATCAGATACCTTGGTCAACGCAGTAACAGTACTACGCCCCGGGCGGAAACCAGACTGGAGGGGAGTAAGGATATTGTTAAACTTCACAAATACTGTGATTTGGTGATTGACAAGACGCTCAAGAACTTTGGAAAGAAACGGAAGAATAGAAATAGGGCGAAAATGAGAAGGTAAAGATGGATTGGTGGATTTAGGAAAAGGTATTACAGTAGCCTGACATCAGCAGCTTGGGAACGTACCAGTGTCGCGGAAAAGTTGAAAATATGGCAAAGCATAGGGACAGGAACTGACGAACCGTGTAATATCATCTTTCGACTTATTCCATCCAGCCCTTCAGCATTAGATTTAATAGCCACGATGTTTTTTTCAAATTCACTCTCAGACACAGGCCTGAATGAGAATGCCGGGTGTTGTGAGTCGTGAGAGGTACCAATTGACTGCAGCGTAGATAGCTTGATGCTAGAATTAAAGGGGGTAGGCGTTTTACAATGTGAGTTTAACAGTGTTCTGAAAATTAAGTATTAATTATAGAAATAATCGTTGAAAATAATATTTATATCTTCAATAATATGGTTAAAAGACAGATTAACTATCCAAATAAAAACTTTCCATTTTTGTTCATAGAATCAGTTATTTTATTACACAATTAAGTTTTATCACGAAATTTGATGAGGACACCCTAACAGTGATAAGTGCAAGAAAATGCGGTGATGCTACCTCTATAATACTGTAAAAACGATATGAAGCATCTTTCTTATTTATTCGTTTTAACGCGCGCGTTATTTCCGCTAACTGTGCATTCACTGGCTCCATCCATTGTTAACTGGTAGAATGTTGAATCTTTTTATTCTCGCCGTTATGCCCAAAGACGAACGCCGAAAGACGAAATAATTTATTTTATTTAGAAAATAATTATTATTAAAAAGAGTTACTGCAATATTTTTAGATTTTTGTCATTAGAACACTAGAGCGGTCGCTTTGCAAATAAAGCATGCAAAAACCGAGTGATTTTGAAAACCGAGCTTTTCAATTTTTAATTTGCCATTACTCGATAATTCAGTTTTTACGGATATTTTTCTATTATCACCCAAATAATTATTTAAAAATGTCAGAAAACTAAAAGAACATAAAACATAGTTTTCATAGACTATTTTTATTATTTCTAGAATTCACAGCTAATGAGAATCAATTTCTCGAATTATAATTTAAAAAATAATCAACAACAGTACAAATATTATAAAATAATTAAGCATATTTAGAGACAAGCAATTAATCAATTTCTTTTTCAGACTGATTCTATGTAGTCTAGGGTTGCTAGCGTTAGGTTTGAAAATCGTACATACGAATAACAACAATTACTTAATTTCATTGATAGGTCTCGTTTTTATTTCTGAAAAAAGCGTGCTGGTCCAAACAAAGCTGTAAGTCTCTTTATTGATTTCACGCAAGAATGTAATTTTTGCTCGTCAAACATTCACAAAATCCCCTGATTCTAGCAACTAAGTTGCTAAAACGGCAACACTGCAGAGGAAGGAAAAATTAAACCACAAAGATTTTTTTTAATATGTTGATTTCGCTGTAATGGACGCGCAAAACTGCCTCCGAGGCCGAACGGTTACCATGCCGGACTGCCACGCAGAGGTCCCAGGTTCGATTCCCGGGCCGGGCGAAATATTTGTATGACCTACATTTATTTCTCTCGTGAGTTTGGGTGTAATTTGTGGTTGTCTATGTGTGTGTCCATGGCACCCGCGACACAGGGTTTCCCTAGTGCGGGGCTATGTTGAGTGTGTGCGTTATTATTATTATTATTATTTCGCTCGCCCTTAGCTACCCAAAGGTTACCAGACCTCGTCTCCGCGAACATTGTCGTTGTAATGTACTCAGGCTTTTTTATGGAAAGATATTTTGCAGTTGGCCGCTGATGGCCTTGACTGCGCCACCGGATCTGAGGGCGCCCCAGTGGGCACGGACCTCGGCTCAGGGCGTTACTGAGGACTTCCGCCAGAAAGGCGTGCTATAGGAGAGAAGTACTCCGGTACTCTAGTTTCTAGCATAACGGGCTTATTCAGAGTGCAGGCGCGGGCGCGCGGGTCTTGGCGGCTTCCTTTTCACAGGGCCGAAGCGGCTACGAGCGGATAGATCCACACGACGAAATCGCAAACAGACGCTAGATGCTAGACCAAGCACTGTGAAAGGTACGGGCGAATGAATTTACGTTTTAAAAGGTTTTAACACAAACCCGGGTTTTCTTTAGCTGGAAACCGGATTTGAAAATAGATAGAATAGATTTTTTTCAGTTATCAGTTGCACGTCAGAGGTCGACGACGTGACGTATACCTGCCGCGACATATACCTATGACACTAATTTATAAATTACCTATATATACTATGAATGATGGTCGTGATAGCTTACTGGTTTGACCTACTGCCTCTCAAGCACAATCCTATTTCCGATTCGAATCCGGACTCGCGCCTCTGAGTTTCACGGAATTTATGTGCTAAATTTAGTTCGGAATTTATCATGAGCTTTTCGGTGAAGGAAAACATCGTCGAAGAAGGTTCGCAACTCTCGGAAGTGAAGTCCCCAACCCGCATTGGGCCAGCGCGGAGGACTATGGCCTAAACCCTCGTTTGATAGGAGACCGGTGCCCGGCAGTGGGACGTATAAATGGGTTGATGATGATGATAATTATGAATGATGAGTAGCAACACTTCTCGCTGACGTTGACGGAAAACATCTTAATGAAATGGCAACCCTGCATACGTTATTTTACTAATGACAAAAAAAGTAAATCTTTGTGGAATACATATGCCAATGTTGAGCTTTCCCACGTTCGCTACATAAATTTGCATCCTAA
The DNA here is from genome assembly GCF_003589595.1 of Hyposmocoma kahamanoa. NCBI lineage: Eukaryota > Metazoa > Arthropoda > Insecta > Lepidoptera > Cosmopterigidae > Hyposmocoma > Hyposmocoma kahamanoa. Next base: position 4,362,883 of record NW_020653492.1, read on the forward strand.
TTTGCCTAACATCCATCCTTTCTATATGAACAAATAAAGCATTATTCCCTATCTATGCTACATGAGCTTCATTTCTTTCGATAATAAAATGTTTTCCACCTATAATCACAATGAACTTACACGTAAACAAATATATATAGGTGATAGATGCTCTACATGTCAGCTCACACCCCATTGATCACGAGACCTGAATACAGTGAATACTCTGATAATATATCTCGGTTATATGTAGGTATCTAGGACATTCAGCGCAGGAAGTGCGCAGCGGTCTACTTATTGAACTTCCATAGGTGTGAGTGCTTCATTGTTTAAGAAAAAGAAAGACTAGATTGTTTGGAGCTATTACTATCCCAAAAGTGTTAACATTCCCTATTGAAATATGATACGAATGTATATTCGTAAAAAATAGGATATTTATATGATGTCAAGTAATGGGACTAACAAGTTGTGTAGCTGCTGGTAAGCGACACGCTTAGGTACCCTTAATAGTTGCAATGTCACTCAAAGTTCAAAATCGCAAAAATAATGGGGACTCTATTACTGCGCCCGTCACCCTGAGACATAAGTTGACAAGTTTTTTTAGGTGGAATATTTTATCTATCTCAGGTTACTATAAGGACAATAGATTTATTATAACTTTAAGTGAGTATATATATATATATTTATTATTTTGTGATATCTTTTGGAGCTACTCGAGACGCGTCAGACAAATACTATGATTAAAATGTAGCGAGTTTCAAAAAGGTAGGGTCTGAAAAACAGCTTAAGCTGAGACTCTATCCTTTTTATCTACACAGTATCTATAAGTGATGTTATTTACGACTTAATTGTTTTGTAAATGTAGATAAATAAAGTTCTTTATTATTATTATTATTATTATTATTATTAAGTACCATGTGCCTGCAATTTCACTAGCACCCTTACCTTTTATAACAGAAAAGCAATAATGTAAACATTACTAACTAGCGGAAGAAATAGGTATGGTCAGCAGTACTTTTATTGCTACTTTTATTAATAATAATATATATATATTATAATACTAATTGACGGGTCGAACAAGTGGTGCACCTGGTGGTAAGTGGTGCACATGCCTGTCTGTAACAGTTGCAGTGACACTAATTATCCCCTGACATAATTTGACAAGACACATGTGGCTGTAATTTTTTCATTTCAAAACCAAAATGTAGTCATGCTCACATTACTGCCTGGCGGCAGAAATAGTTAAGCTGCCAGTACTTCCCAGGACAAACTCTTTCACAAGGTCTACTGCTACGAAATTGCAATTGAAAGCTGAATAATTTAATTATATACCTTAATCTGCTCTATCTACTGCTAATAAGTGCAAAAAAATGCAAAATGACTCGAATTATGTGTCCATTGACCACAATCTGATCTGATTTTAAGCGACGATATTACGCCTTTGTGTAGTAAATGCCTACTTGCTATAGCCTTGAATAGCCCTAAATTGTAGCTTCCGAAACACAGATATCGGTTGTATATTTATTTCCTTCGCCGTGATTAATTTATGTTGACTAACATGTGTCTCTTGACTAAAATGTCGTATAAATAGATTAGACAAATTCTCACGGCAACGTATTTTGTGTTCTGCTCTATATATCCTGAGTCGTATGTCGTGACAAATTCGTTCTATCATAGACAAATAACTTAAGATGACTGCTAATCTCCATAAATCGTGTATGTAACCAGAAATAGAGACGAAATGTCATTTAATTTCTTTGAAAATCATTACGGTGACAACTGCGCTCCGATTGGCTAGCCTGAATTAGAAACAACTGACGAGTGTCATCAATTGTTTCACTTCAAAACGACCAATTTAACTTGAGCTTTACTATAATGGATGAAAATTGAAAAATTACTTATTTAATATTTAATTACCGATGACATTGACTTACAATTATATGGACGTCGTCGGGTCCGCGCAAAAAGTGTCCGAACTTATAGGGCGTTAAAATCGTATACAGAGCGTCATTCACGCTCTAGTCTTCATTTGTTCTACTGACAGCGAAGCAAGCAAAATTAGACAGTACTGCGATGACATTACAATTTAAATTCAACGTTTTAGCTTTTTCATATTCCTTGACATGTCACTACGTTTAAATAGGTTGACTTGGGACATTTTTTTCGTGGTTTTTGTATTAGACCCGTCGTCCATTTATTTGTAAGTGAATGACCGATGATATTTGTTTTGCAATTAGTTGGTTTGCTGTTTACCCACGTCACCGAGTGGAACTGTTTCTCATTGTTCGAGATATTATCTGTATTACAATAAATACAGATAATTGTTGGCGTTGTACTAGTCCAGCTTTCTTATTCGATATCTCCACACTACAGATCGCACTTCTAAGAAAGGTCAAAATCCCGTTTTAGATTTAGATGGTGCTGATCGATGTGCTGGACTTTTTTTAAATAATATCTAGTGAATGACAAATATGTCGTGCGCCTGATGGTAAGCTAAACGCCTGCCCATAACAGTTGCAGGGGTGGCCCTGCAACTGTTATGGTTTAAGTTTAAGTGGTTAAAGCTTTAAATCGCGAAGACATAAGTTAACAAGTCCCATGTGCCTGTATTTTCACCCAGCACCCTACCCTTAAAAACCGAAACACAGTAATGCTGATATCACTGCTTGGCGGCAGAAATAGGTAAGGTGGCAGTATCACCAAGGACAGTCTTTCACAAGGAGCTCTATTATGTATCTCTGACACACACATAGACGACCACAAATTACACCCAAACTCACGAGATAAATAAATGTAGGCCGTACAAATATTTCTCCTGGCCTGAGAATCGAAACCGGGACCTCTGCGTGGCAGTCCAGCACGGTAACCGTTCGGCCACAGAGGTTAAAATGGCCGTAAATATCAATTAATTGACCTGTAATACACAAGTACTTAGTCAGTTTTTTTCTTGTAATATTGTTCAAACATTAAACATTGAGCTAGAATTATTTTCCGAACTTGGCAAATATGCGTATCTATGGATAGCATTGTGTGTTACGAACTAATTTATACATTACCGGTAGCTAATATAGGTAGAAGGCGCTAACCCAAAACAAAATAAAAAATAGGCAGTATCATACAAAAGCATGACGTAAGTTGCCTGCTTATCGGAATTCTACAGGATATACCACGGAGAGTGTGCGAGGGAAATACACGAATTAATTCCGCCTCCACCTTTCCATCATCGGAGGGACTAGTCCCATATCCTTTCTACATAAGTTTTGTTTATAGTGCTTCTCCTTAACAACCCTTGCTTATGCGGGAAGGGCGCTATAAACCTGTGCGAGCGAGCTCAGTACAGCTCAATATAGTGCCTTAGGTGAGCCGCCCCGGGTGCACGTACAGCACGCAGGTACTACAGACACGCTCACTTCCCGTCGCGCTCCGCACGACTAACGGTTGCCACCACTGAGCCGCCGACTCTAAACCGACTACCAAATCTTCTCATTGGTGGCGGAGTTGTAAGGCACGCTCACTTCCCGACGCCGAATGAACGGCGTCTCTCCAGTTCCCAGACAGCTGGAGGGACCTGAAGATGTCTAGCTCATCCTCTACTAGCTCCCCAGGCTAGTGCCGGAGATGCCAAGTGGCAGTGTCCTGCGACAATATCCGGACATAGCCACCGACTTAAAGGGCAACTCACGTGTCCCGGGCGTCTCCTCGCCTCGCCAACTAGAGCGGTACTAAAACGCGCTAGCTGCGCGTGAGACGAACGCCCCGGTCACCACAAACCCCGACAAGTCCATACCCAGGTCCGGGTCCGTCTGAGACGCCCGTGAGGACGCATAACTGGCGGGCTTGCCGATGAGCCCGTAGTCTCTCTGGAAACCCTATATCTCGGATCGGTAGATAGGGACACCCAACGTCATCATCATCATCGGGGGGACAAGGCATAGGCTGGGGTTCCCCCCTATATTGTGGATATTCCAAAAATTCGCACGAAGAATTTCACTTCCACATTTATATGGCGAACGGCTATGGAGTGGAATACCCTGTCTGCAGACTTGTTCCCTGAACATTATAACTTGGATCTTTTCAAAGCGAGAGTGAATAGGCATTATTCAGTTGTGCATGCTCCATCGTCGACTTCATCGTCACTTCCATCGGGTAAGATGGAGGTCAAGTGTGCACTTATATTTTTTCAATAAAAAAAATACAAATCTGTGAAATACGCTCCATCTAGTTGATTTGTTTGTTATCACTAGAAATTAGAGTAGTTTTGATAAATTGCATAGGGTTCGCAGAGTAGTCATTTCCCGTAGTAGTAAAACTGGGGGGGGTTTAGTGGGGTAGGCCCTCCAGTCTGGAGGGAGAGTCTCCACATAATCCCTGAGTCTCCCTGGGCTCGGGGTATCTATAAAGATTTCTCTCCGTCAAAAAAGAATGTTATAAGAGCAAATTAATTTACTTCCATCTTTATTAACATGGACTTTAGCAAAATAACGCCTGATCAATTCCTACTAGTGATCCATTTGTGACTTTTAAACGACTAAAAGCAATTAGTTATTCTTAATGGTTTGTACTTATTGCTATATAAGTGTAATTACCTTAAAAACTTAAAGTACTATTGGTAACGTAATAAGGTACACATTCATAACCCTGCACTAGGGAAACCCTGTATCGCAGGTACCACGGACACACACATAGACAACCACAAATTACACCCAAACTTACGACTGAAATAAATGTAGGCCATACAAATATTTCTCCCGTCCCGGGACGAACGCGGGACCTCTGCGTGGCAGTCCGACATGGTAACCGTTCGGCCACGTAGGCAGTAATATTCGTGGAACTTTTCATTTAAATACACCGCCAGTTGTAACGTAATTGATTTTTACATATCAAAAATTCAGTTACCATTCAGAGCTCCTTGTAAAAGAGATCGTCTAGGAACGTACTGTCACGAAATAATGATATTTCTGCCGCCAAACAGTATTACGAGCGTTCTGTCAACTTGTCAATCTTCTGTCTCAGTGTGACGGACGCAGTGTAACATCTTTGCGACTTATAGCTCTGAGTGGCACTGCAACTTTTTTACTCCGTCCAACCATCTATTTAACTTTTGACATAATGCATGCCTCTGAAGTTCTGTAATTATTGACATACAACCATAGACACTGCAGCTTTTGTGGGTTTTAGCCTTAGAATAATAACGCATAGAAACCTAGTCCGCACACGCTAAGTGAGGCAAATTGAAGCGCCCCCAATGGGCCTACACGAGCGGGCGGGCCTTCAGTGCTCAAGGTCATCTTGCACCGCGAACAGATCAAGAATTTTAGCTAAAAATGACGAAATGTGCGATAAATGAGTGTAAAAATACGTCAGACAAACATAAAATAGATACTAACATCACATTCCACAAGGAAGTAACGCGTTTCAACTTGTATTTTTATATAAATATTCACTAAAACCCAAAATGAACCTACTACTAAAACTAGCCTACATGAATTTGATTTTTGCCTCTCTTGTGACAGTTCGTTTGATATGAAACTATCATTCTATGCGTTATTATTCTAAGGTTTTAGCCCATTGACTTACAATTTATGGACGTCGGGTCCGCGCTAAAAAGTGTCCGCACTTGTAAGGCGCTAAAATCGTATACAGAGCGCGACACTCCGCTTTAGTCTTCATTTGTTCTACGGACAGCGCGATACTGCAATGACATAACAATTTAAATTTCGAATAGGTTGACTTGGGACATTTTTTTCGTGGTTTTTGTATTAGACCCGTCGTCCATTTATTTGTAAGTCAATGTTTTAGCCCAATAAAAGATGGTAAAATTATGCACTATGAACTTCAATCAGAGTAATTTGTCACTTTAAAAACTATACAAATTTGTGAAAGAATTTATGAAGTAAAAAATAACGTTTGTTCGAGTGAAGCTCCCAATTGGGTCTCTCCTACTAGACGGCCATATGCGCCCCCCGCGGCCCCACCCCGCCGTCGTCGGCTAACTTCGACTCACTCCGGTTTGCGTCGGCAACAGATACAAAAATGCAATACTTCCTGGACTCTTTTTTTTATTTTAGTGAAGCGACTTGCTCTTTAGCAGCGATATTTATCGAGTCAACAGATTATATAGCAAGATTATCTTCGTCACATAATCTGTTGGCTGTCTGTTGTTATTCAAGTAGATCAATTTTTGTATCTGTATAATAAATTATAATGAAATTAAATAATTATAATGGATTCTTACTGTTTATTGTAATGAATTGCCGGATTCTTCTCCATATGAACGGGAATCATCACTTGAACCCTCAATAACATTATTTGTTAATTCTTGAGTACACAAATTGTCAAACGCAACATCACGATCCCAGTCAGACAATATCTTCTTTTTTGAACCGGCTCACATTCACGATTAGATCTTATTCATAAATAAAATCGATTGTTAATCGAATCGGAAACGTATTAGGATATCAGTAATTGATTAGAATTTGAGCTGTTAAAAGTTAATTTAGTAGTTGGAAGGGTTGAACGGAGTATACATGTTACTTAACACCAGGACCACGACTTGTCACTTGTTGCGTCACTAAAATAATCATAAAAAATATATTAATTTGCAGCTATGCGAAACAAATTACATCTCTACGTACCGATGCAAACAAATAAATAAATTACATCATTTACTCTAACTAAGTATGGTACCAATGTCGTCGAATTTGAAACTAATTAATAAATAAAAAGTATAAACAAACGGTAAAACCGGATTTTTTTCACTGCAGCGCCTGTCAGTTCTAAGTTTTCTTTCAGTTCCTCGTTGTTACAAAGTTTAATTTCACCGCAAACGGAAAAATATCAAAACTATAAATTCATTTCAAAAATATATTTTACAAACTTTACCGCTCCACAAGTTGTGGAAGTTAGAAAAGAGAAATAAAGTAACTTTTGAATAAAATACCAGTTGGAAACAACGCCTGGATAGAGAATTGAAAATATTCCTTTGAAAAAATATTAATATAATCTCGTAAATAACAACAAAACATTACTGAGTTCAGTATTAAAAAATGTAGCGCTACACCGGCTGAAAATTGAGCACCGTAATTTCAGCGCTTCCATTTTCTTCCTACAACCATGTCAATTTTATGTTGGTCTTAGGCTGAACTCACACTGGCGCAGAGTTGAAGCGTCGCGTCGCTTCCTGTTTTTCAACTACAACGCCTGTGGTCGGCGTCTGACGACTCACTGCGCTCAAGTGACGACGACGAAGCCGCTCGGTTGCATCCGAGGGTCGACGCGCGTCGACGCCTGTTTCCATATTTACATAACACAAATATGTACCTTAATGATGGGAAAATAGAGATGATATACTATAGGCGACAAACATGACTTTCGACAGACATTCGACTCTACATAACATAGAATAGAATTCTTCTTACAACTTAGAATAGAATCGAGTCTTTAAGAAAATAGCTAATTATTTTTAGTAGAATAACACCGTCGAAACCACGCAGTTGAACTTTTCGATAGACCTGTAACCTTTAAAAGTAATCTTAGTTATTATTTTGAATAATTAAGCAATAGAACTGAAACCAACTAATTTCATTTAAGGCGAGGTACATATTTGGACACGAGCCTGGATTTTAGGAGGTGAAGTATGAGGGGAACCGCCCCTCGCGTCCCGCAATCCACCCACTGAAAGTTATTATATTTAATCTCAGTACAGACAACTAAACAACCGACCCCACAAGTTCGTGGAATCTATTTGCCAATTTCATTGAAACCTGATTCACCTCCTAGTTTGCAAACCTTAGAGGTGGAATATTTTTTCTTCAAATTGAAATGGAACCACTACTCTGCCGTCTACTACTAATTAAAACGCGGCTACGTGACAAATGATCAAATAACCGTTCTAAATAGCAAAAAGTATATCACAAAATTCTCTTTTAAAAACTTCGACTTACAGGAACTTACCCTAACGATGCATAACTGAAATATCATTAAACAATTTGAATATTCTAAAACTGGGTTATGGTTTTTTATGATATCTCAAAAAAATATTATGTCATTTATCCATTGACTTACAAATAAATGGACGACGGGTCTAATACAAAAACCACGAAAAAAATGTCCCAAGTCAACCTATTCGAAATTTAAATTGTTATGTCATCGCAGTATCGCGCTGTCCGTAGAACAAATGAAGACTAAAGCGGAGTGTCGCGCTCTGTATACGATTTTAGCGCCTTACAAGTGCGGACACTTTTTAGCGCGGACCCGACGTCCATATAATTGTAAGTCAATGCATTTATCCGAATTTTAGTTAGCAGACGGCAGTACTGATGTACCTACCCTCTATCCAACAAAAAAAATAATCGCGTAATATACACAGTAAAATCTAGTACATGGATGCGTTAATTTTTCCCTATTGCGTCTTTTTTGACATTTTTTATTTTTTAATACAGCTTGCATCAACGACAAAAAATCGTTTAAATCTTATACAAAAATCTGCTTATTGCAGACAAATTAAAACTTAGTAAACAAATTCGTAAGATCTGGTGACTTGGTCTGTAGTTCTGTAGGTAAGAGCGTTGGCACCGGTGTGACAACAGACGCTGGTTTGAGTCTCGTTAGATCGAAATAATTTTTTTTTGTGTGTTATTTGTTCTTTGTATCAACAATAACGACAAATTAGTGCAGTAAACAAAAATATAATATGAATAAAATCATGCTAGTGAAAACATTATGATAATCAATAAAATAATACAATAATCTCAGTACGGAGTACCTACTAAAAAAATCGACCTCACGACGTGAAATTACATCTATTTGACAAGTTTTATTGAAATCGGTTGAGTCGGTTCGCCACTATACGGAACTTGACACAGGAGATAAGAAAAATCGGTTCTCACTACTCCAAAGTATTTTCAGAGAAAAACGCCTTGAATTCGAGAATAGCAAAATCAACCATTAAAATAATTGCTCCAAATAAAATTTTGGCGTTATTTATAAAAATGAATCTTCATGCGTGAACAGCCAGCCTTGGAGTTGAATGATTTTCTTCAAAATTAAATGGGACCACTATGGAGATACTCTCTTGCCAACAAAAAAGAATCATCAAAATCGGTTCACAAATACCGGAGTTATCGCGTAACATACATACAAAAAAAAACATACAGTCGAATTGAGAACCTCCTTTTTGAAATCGGTTTAAAAAAAGAAAAATATTGTACCAAAATAAAATATTTAAAAAAATACGCGTATTTAAGCATTGAAATCAAAACGTTTTTTGCTTGAAACGAAACGTAGCCTAACGTCAAAAACACTAAAGACGCAAAACGTCATTGTCAGATTTGTTTTGCCTTATTTTATCGCGTATTTCATTACAAAAGCAATAAAAACACATTAATATATTACAACATTTAAATCATTTTTACCCTTCAGACATAATTTGTGCGTTCATAAGGTGCTTTCTAGAAAATAGCGGTCACTTCCGGGGTTGCCTAACATCAAACCAATTTTAAAGTTTATCGTTATCAAAAACTGTGTTGATTTACGCCTTAAAGTGATTAAAATGGATTACGTGACTACATTGAAGATTTTAGTAATCGGAGAAAGTGGTGTGGGCAAGTCTAGGTAAGTATTTTAGTACTTAAAACGTAACTTATCCTGTGCCTTATTTCTGCGCGCTTATACCTTATTATCCACTAATACAGCATGAATCATCGTTTTTTTCGTTTAACATTGCAATATAAACATTTGATGCCTCATTTCTTGCGTGAAATTCATATTTAACTGTAAAAATGAGTAACTAAACAGATTCAGAACATTGTTCATCAAACTGCCTTGACTTGGTTAGACGAAGGCTACGATTTATTATTTTGCTTGTATAAGATGATATAAATTCCTTGTTAGAAAAAATGACCTTGTTGTTAAGGTTATAAACAATGAGTTTTTGTAGTAACCTTTGTTATTTTTATAGCTTTTTACATAATATTGTAAACATAAACATTTGACTGTATATTTTTTAAACAAATATGGTAGAAGAAATTTAATTAATTTGTAATATTATGCTGTTACTATTACCGTTTTAATATCTTTCTATGTTAAAAAAATTTATTTCTTGAATATGTATTCAAGTCCTTCTGTCAAAATGTTAGTAATATGTTGACTGAAGGATGTGACTCCAAGGCCATGAACAAAAAAAATATATGTGGCCACCTCAGTGGTTGAGAGACTTACTCACCAGTTTTCATGGTGTTTCCGTCCCTGAGAACCCTGGTTCTAAATCGTCTCGAGTGTGGGTGTTTGTAGTACCATCTTTGTTTCCCATTTCGATGACACAAGTGCTTGAGTTACTTACTTTGGGATCGGAGCAATGTGTGTAATCTTGTCTAATGTAATGTCATCGGAGATAGTGCAAATCTGCATATGTAGTATTGGTGAAAAGTGCGTACCAAACCAAATTTCACAGGAAAGGGATTTAACACTATTACTTTGTTATTTCAATGGTACAGTAAACATTAATTTATATTGTCTACGGATTGATAACAATAGACTCCCGTAAATCATGCCAATTTGGTTGCCACAACATTTACGCCGATTTGGTTTGTCGAGTAAATTACCAAAATGGAGACTTAATCAATTGTTAGTCACATGTAATTCCATTACCCCCAAGGATATATACATGATATATATCAATTATGACTATGGGAGACATCGGCCTTGCTAATGGCGTCGTCTGCCATAATTTTTATATTATGTTTACAAAGCTACTGTTCATAGTCATTTTTATTTGACACTGGTGAAATAATCAGTTATTTCGATGGGGCTATAATATTTAAAAGAAGAAGAATATATTGAATATGCAGTTGGGCCATTTAGTATAAAACAGGTGTCCCATATTATACAATATGATAACCTAACTTTTGAAAGGTCTACTACTGCTTTGCAGGACATCAGATGTCCTTTTAATTTTTGATATTTGATGATTACAATTCGGAGCTAAGGCCAACAATATTAAAGCACGGAAGGATTCTTGCTTTGACCATTTTAATCTCCTCTGGTCGAGGCATATACCTTTCCACTATTGAATATCATGTGTTCATCAAGAGGCAGCATTGGATAAGGACATGCAAAGAAGATTAACCTGCCTCATGCCAGAATCTACATTCATTGCTTTCTCTAAGCTCTGTAACTTCAATTTGTCACTTTATCACAGCTATGGTCAGCATTTTAATGACTTTCCTGTCAAGTGCCAAATTTCTCTACAGTATTTGAGCACTGTTGGCCTTAGCCTTATAATGTTTGTCTGATAGATAACCTATTGCAATATACTAAACATAAAACGTGATACAAAGTATATTAGCACAATAAGCAACAACCAGAATAACATGATCTATAGATAGGTAATTAATAACGGTCACTACGCTTGTATGTAAATGTCCACATAGTGGTTTCACATTGATCTTACTCACTCTACTGTAGCGGCATCAGAAATGTTAGGAAGTGAACTCTGAGCTCCAAGGTATTTCGTTAATTATACTTTTATAAGAATGAATGCGCTACATTGTGTAATGTAATTTCCAGCATAATCCTAGCATTCACAACCGGTGATTACAATGCTCAATTCCCAGCCACTATTGGTGTGGATTATAAATGCAAAGTGATGGAGGTGAACGGGGTCAAAGTCAAGCTTGGCATCTGGGACACTGCGGGGCAGGAGCGGTATAGAACATTGACTTCCAGTTTTTACAGGTCAGTGGGAAGAAAGACCGAATTATGTACAAAAAAAACCAGGATCAGTATCAAAGTAATGTATTTGAAATTGTACAGTAAACATTGTCTTCATACAACAATTTAGATTTATCATAATCTCTGAATTTGGAGAACATATTATTATTTCTATTTGCCACAGTTGTAGCTGTAGAGATTTGTAGCTAAGCAACTTCTCCGGCAAATATTTAAAATTTTTGTAATAGCATTATTTCTTATTATGGTAAGTATTTTTCTGTATCAGAAATATTACTTTGGCACAAGATCTAGTACTTTTTGATATTTATCATTATCTTTATCGTAAACTGGAAATGTTTTGTGCTTGATTTTATAACAAAATATAATATGTCGATTCCAGGTATTAAATCATAAATGCTTAGAAAAATATCTTCAAATGAGATTTTTACTTTTATACTCTATTCTATTCTATTTCATTTTTATTCTTAATGAATGGCTTGTGACACTAATATATTGTCTCAACCACACGTAAAATAGGCGCTTTGTCGTCGAGTTGCGGATACCAGCCCATTGCACCAAGTACCAAGTATATTGTCTCAATTCTACCAGTGTAAGTTATGTGTTGGTTTCATAAACATCATGGAGGAAGTGTTTAACGAAAGTATGTTCGGTGAGTCAGAGGGACTGTCGAAGACATTTTTGCATAAGTTGATCCCTAGAACAAAAGAGACAGCACAAATTAGACAACACAAATTGTTAGTAACAATGTATAATTTTTAAGTACTAATATAGTGTTAATATACGAACAATATTCACAATTTATATAATAAGATATACAGTATTCTTTTAAAATTATTACTGACTGGCTGATCACACACAATAATTATGACTCGACTGAAAAACTATTAACTATACTAAAATAAGTAATATTACACATATAAACACCCCAACGCGCGCGCGCACACACACACACACACACACACACGTACACGCACATAAACACACGCACCCAAACACACACTCACAGAGATTTTCTATTTTTTCTATTTGTTTTATTTTCTAATTAGCTGTCAATTTTATTTTACTCTTTGATTTTCATTATTTTTGTTAAATTTTATTAGTGTTACTTTTCTGGTAAACTTGTCAAAAGGGTGTGAGCCTGGTGATCTGTAACACAGGTCCCCAACCTAGTACAGACTCCAGCTCTCACTAAGGTGCTTCATATTCAACATGAAATGTAACAAATCTGCATTTTGTTAACCTTTTTGAGAGAAATAAAGCATTTTGTATTGTATTGTATAATTGAATATGATTCTTATGAATAAATTTACAGAGAATATTCTATTTCCTTAATGGTGGCCACTGGGCTTGGGTTAGTGTCACTTTCATACTTTTATACTCTGTCCAACCATTTATTTAAGTTTTGACAGCTACAATTCTAAGCATTAGTGATGTCCTAATGCGTTTCCGATTCGATTTTTATAACATTCGATTTTATTTATGAAAAAGTTTTAATCGAGAATGTGAGCAGGTTCTAAAAAGAAGATATTGTCTGATTGGAATGTGATGTTGCGTTTGACAATTTGTGTACTCAAGAATTAATGACTAATGTTAACGAGGATTCAAGTGATGATTCCCGTTCATATGGAGAAGAATCTCACGATTCATTATAATAAACAATAAGAATTTATTATAATTATTTCTAATTTATTTCATTTCATTATAATTTATTACACAGGACTAAAATTTATCAACTTGAGTAATGTTCTTAACATAATCTGTTGGGTCGATAAATATCGGAGCTACAGAGCACGTAGTTTCACTAAAAATAAAAAATAAAAGAGTCTATTCCTGGACTGCATTTTTTTGGCTGTGGCTGTACGTCAATAATTGCGGAACTTCAGAGGAATGCATATGTCTAAAGTGAAATAAAAGGTTGGATGGAGTATAATTAGGCCATTCCTCTATAGGCAATAACCAACAGGCCTAATGTGAACTGGGGACACTCATAGATAAATAATCTATGGGGACACCACACTTTCCGAAGTGCAGGTTTCGTCACAAGTTTTTTCCTTTACCCTTAGCGATAGGCAATGTTAGAAATTAAAATCATAAGTACTTACATACCGCCACAGAGATTCGAACTGTCTACGTTCCAATTTAGAAGCAAACATTCTTCCACAGGGCTACCACCGCTTAATTTAATTACTGACACAAAATGTGACCACTTCTTTAGTAGCAGTAGAGCTTCTTGTGAAAGAGTTCGTCCAGGGAAGTACTGCCACCTTACCTATTTCTGCCGCCAAGCAGTCAGCATTACTGTGTTCCGGTTTTGAAGGGCAAAGGTGACGGGCGCAGTGACAGTGCCCAGATCTTTGTGATTTAAATCCCTGAGGACACTGCAATTGTTATGGACAGGCGTGTAGCTTACCATCAGACATGACTTGTTCGTATCACTTGGCGCAGCACTTGATATTATTAAAAAAAAGAAAAAACCTGATCAGTCAGTTATCATATCATAACGAACTTGGGATTCGCTCTGGACCTTTTGGAGGGAAAAGTGTCGTTTTTATTTTGACTTTCAATTATTTTGTGAAATCTAGTTTAAAGTGGAATAGGATAGTGTTATTGTGCCTTAATCGAAGATTAAAACCCGAAATTATACGAATCTCAAACTAGAATACCCGTATCGGCCCGTTTTAAGGAATCCCGAGTCAATCCAAGCACGCCGCCTCAAATTGCCTATCCTCTTTGTGGCGGCCATATTTACAGAAACATAATTTACAAAGTGAAACCAAAATGAAGAAAAGAAAATGAAGAATAGGCTGTATGGCATTATGCCAAAGCCGTTAAAACTGTACTTAAAAAAAATAAAAAAATAACGAACTTGTTTCAGAGATGCACATGGCGCTATACTTGTCTATGATGTATCCGAACCAAAGACACTACAGAAACTGAATGAGTGGGTGGAGGAACTGCAAGTGTACTCTACTAAGCAAAATATTGTCTGTTTAGTTGTTGGCAATAAGATTGATAAGGTAAGAACACTTGCAGTTATCCAATTGTATATATCAGTATGCTCGTAATTAAGGACGTTGTACTTTATAATCTTCTATAGCTGAGACTCATCACCAATTGCCTCCGTGAGCGAACGGTTAACATCCCAGGTTCAATTATCCCGGGCCGGGAGAAATATTTGTATGGCCTACGTTTATTTCTCTCGTGAGTTTGGGTGTAATTTGTGGTTGTCTATGTGTCCATGGCACCCGCAACACAGGGTTTCCCTAGTGCAGGGCTTTGTTGAGTGTGTTTGTTATTATTATTTTTTTTATCATGGAGACCATGGTGTTTTATTATTAATTTGTATTTCCATCGCTGTTATTGCATCTAATATCATATAAAGTCAACATCAACCCATTTATACGTCCCTCTGCTGGACACCGGTCTCATCTCAGGCGAGGGTTTCGCCCATAGTCCCTATCCTATCCGGATTTCACACTTTTTCTGAAGGTTGTGAACCTTCTTCGATGTGCAGGTTCATCCCATGTTTTCATTCACCGAAAAGCTCATTTCAAATTAAAAATAAATATGTGAAGTGTCTGTGCTAACTTGTCATAATTGCAATGAATGTTAAATTTTTTCAAGTTTAGAGTGTAGTATTTTCTTAAATAAATTTTTAATGCACTGTCAACAAGCGATAACAATTTTCTGCATTTTATAGCAAGGAACCTTTGTTATTGTTTATAATAATTGCAAAATGATAACAAAGGTCGTAGTCTTGGTTAGGTGATAAGTGGGCGTATTTACATCGGGTTTTCAGCCGCCGTCGGCAGACTACTGCACCATGCCGAAGGCAACATAGCTTATAATAATCATGAAGGAGAATATTATGTATAAAAAGTATGTATAAATAGTTATACCACATGGTCTATATTTTGTTCTTTTTTATTAGCCTCGAGCAGTGGCAAGAGAAACTGGACAGGCATTTGCGCAGAAACACAGAATGCTCTTCATAGAGAGCAGCGCCAAGACACAGGAAGGCATCACCTTGGCTTTTGAAGAACTTGTTCAAAAGGTAAACCCCCCTTTTTCTAGTTCCCCCCCATATCCTAGTCAACGGCAAATCTTCGTGTCACTAAAAATAACAAACTAATTCTCTAAGCTCAATAATGTTGACGATCTCCGTGGTTGAGTGGCTTGCACGTCGGTTTTCATGGTTTGGCCATCTCTGAGGTCCCGGGTTGGATCCCTGGCCGGGCCTATGTAGGAAACTAACTTATCTATATTGTCTCGGATCGGGGTGTTTGTGGTACAGTCGTTTCTGATTTCCATAACACTTAATTACTTTGGAATCGGAGCAACCTATGTGATGGTTTTTTATTAACATTATTGCCTGGAAATAATTCTATAAAATCTTAATTTTGTCTCAATATATCAAACGGCAAAATCAAGTCAACGCTTCAAACTACTTCATTTTTCCCGTAGATCATCGAAACGCCAGGCCTGTGGGACACAGTGGCTTCTTCCTCCAACATCCGCATTTCAAACGAAGAAAGGAGACAACAAGAATCGTCTTGTTACGATTACACTTGTTCTATATAACGTTGTATATATTTTTTTTGTATAAGTAGTAGGAGATTTTGGTTTGAGTAACGAAAAATACATCGTTGTACACTTAGGGTTCACGCACACTTGATGTTGACCTGCGAAATGTGCTGTTTGCATCGAGTATATAACCAGAAATAAAGGCGAAATGTCATTTAATTTGTTTCAAACTATTCTCCCATATCAATTCTGTGACAACTGTGCTCCGATTGGCCAGCCCGAGTTCGAAACAATTGACGGGTGTCGTCAACTGTTTCACTTCAAATCGACCAGTTAACTTGAGCTTTGCTATAATGGACGAAAATTCCAAAATTACGTATTTAATATTTAATTCCCGATGAAATGTGATTCCGTTTCTTTTGTAATTAGATGTTTTGCTGTTTTTCCCACACCACCGAATAGAACAGCACGGCATTGTTAGAGATATTATCTTTATTACAATAAATACAGAATATTTTTTTAAATATACGGAGACGTACACACAGGTCAGTAGTTGGCCTGTCTATATTTCAGTGCAAACGGGAGTTGATATTTATAAGAGCTGTATCGCTAATGTGTTACCAGGAATATATGGCCCTTACTTCGTCTCTATTTCTGGTTATATACTCGATGGCTGTTTGTAAGGTATACGCACATAATGAATGCGTCGTTTTACGAAACATGGGCTATGTATGGGCTTAATGGTGATATCTTTATAGGTTTATATTATTTTTCTTTTTATATTAAACCACCGCTAGAAAATACGAGAACAACTTTCGTTACTCTGCCAAAATTGTGAGTTGACCACAATCTGAAGAAAACTATTTTAACAAATAAAAACCGTTAAGTTACCAAATAAAGTACATATTTGAAACATATTATGTTCCCATGTATAACGTTAAGCTCGCAGAATATTACCTTTTCATAATTGATTTCGATTTTTATTTAGTCCCACTTTGCTTTAAAAAGATTTTTTATTATTATGTTGGTCCTACGGTAGGTGCTTTATCTAAAAAAAAAAGTGCTTTATCTATAAAATACTGGTAATTCGTTTACTCATTGTTCATGTGACATGACATGGCTGATCTGGTTCATCAAATACAAGAGCAATTATTTTATTTTCTTTATTCATGGTATAAACAATGAAGTAGATCAATTTAGTTTACACTTTTAGATATAATATAACATAAACATCGTAGCACAACTAAACAAACAATTAACTGCAAAACAAAAATGACTGCCTCCGAAGCCGAACGGTTGCCATGCCTTACTGCCACGCAGAATTCTCAGGTTATAGAAGAAATATTTGTATGGCCTACATTTATATCTCTCGTGAGTTAAGGTGTAATTTGTGGTTTTCTATGTGTGTCCATGGCACCGGCCACACAGGGTTTCCCTAGTGCGGGGCTATGTTGAGTGTGTACGTTATTATTATTATTAAACAAAAAATCGCCGAGTAACCCTCTCGCTGTGGTAACTCTATCGTTGAAAACATAAATATCTATTCTATGCAAGCTCGCAGCGGAAACGAGTTCTTCTCTGTGATTGGTTGAGACTTCAGTAGTGCGCTCAAAATATCAAAATATTGTTGAAGTTACGTAGTCGTTCGATCGAAGTCCTATCCAAAATGGGTATTCACGTATCACCTGAACGAACGTTGATATGAGTAGAACCGAAACGTAACGACTAATGAGCGACATCTTGGATTGTGAAATTGACATTTAGTCGTCCAAAGTTTATTGAAAGAACTGTCAAAATTTTAGCAGATTACGAACGACTTGTCGTTTAGAGTCTATTTGAGTTCGATTCATATACTAATACTCTAGCCAAATTCGATGTAGAATGTTTAATAACAAAACGTTGCTAGGCAACCAATGATCCCATAGGAAAAGAACATTTTTTTCAATGCTCATTATTAAGGCTTGCTCTGCCCACGGCCTGCTCCCTTAATTGGAATTTATATAGGTAAGTAAGTAATTGAGTTATGTAGAAGTAATACTTACCTAGACAATTATTATAAAATTTACAAAATACCTATTGATACGTATGATTTAGGAATAAAAATAAGTCTTTGCGTCCTATTAATATTTACTGCTAGATGGTAGGTAATGGTAGATGAAAAGCAACAAAATTGTAAGATTTTATTTGATATTAATTTACCACATTTAAAATCATCCAGCATCTATTTCCGATTCTGAACTTGAATTACCACTATAAATCGAATGTTTGCAATCTCTCACTTCAAATCAAAAAGTCACTAGGGATGACACAGTTTTACAAATAATTAATTACTGGTCATGTTTAGATGATTTGAAACTTCTGTTGAATAATATTCATTATAAACATGGCTTCAAGATTTAGTATTATCCACAATCTAGTTGAATTTCGTAGGAAATTATTGAAATTGTATAGTAACTGTGAAAGAGTCTTGAGATGAAAACCCTAAAAATCATACGTTTTTGTTTGTTGACATTTATTCTACATCGAATTTGGCTAGAGTTATACAATACGCTTCAACGACATTTGGATCGAACGACTTTAAAATGGGACTCGTTGACGTTCAGTCACACGTGAATACGAAAAAGCAGTTCAACGATTAAATCGCTATGATATCGTAACTGTAACACCCCCCAGGTATGTCAAATATGCTCTTCCAAACGTGACTTGACCGTGTTATATGATAGTGCAGTGTTGCGTCGCGCAGCGTCACTATAGCGTAATGCATTATGGTTTTCATGGCCAGGCGTGTAGAGGCTTCTTGTAGGCAGGTAGATGAGGTCCGAGCAGTAATTGTTAATAGGATCCATATCAACTTTTCATTTAACGTCAGGTACAGCGGAATAATTAGCTTTTAATGTATTGACTTACAAATAAATGGACGACGGGTCTAATACAAAAACCACGAAAAAAATGTCCCAAGTCAACCTATTTAAACGTAGTGACATGTAAAGGAATATGAAAAAGCTTGAATTGAAATTGTAATGTCATCGCAGTACTGTCTAACTTTGCTTGCTTCGCTGTCAGTCGAACAAACGAAGACTAAAGCGTGAATGACGCTCTGTATACGATTTTAACGCCCTATAAGTTCGGACACTTTAACGCGGACCCGACGTCCATATAATTGTAAGTCAATGTTTTAATGTATAAAAATTTTAAAAATGTCTTAACAACACGTCTTGACAGCAGTTCCGCATAGTGCGGTTCCGCCTTTAGTGTGATCGAAAGATTTCAAGCCAATATTTATTGTTTCTTCAGAATATTGTCAACTTCAATGTGTGACATCTTTGTATGTGGCTTGCTTTTGTAAATACAAACGACAAAATTATTAACATAAAAAGGTTTTTTTAGATAATAACTGATATTTTATTCATATGTAAATCAATGTTATTATAGGTAATTTTATATATGTATTCTATGGTTACCAACCAAAATAAATAATTTGATTGTTTTTTCAATTACATTTTTTTTTCTTTGACTTCACCTTAAGGCCGTCATAGGTACATAGACAATTCCTCAATTTTATAATATCAAGTGACGGGACGAACAAGCCGCGTGCCTGATGGTAAGCTGCACGCCTGTCCATAACAGTTGCAGTGCCACTCAGAGCTTCAAATCGCAAAGATCTGAGGGGCACTGCCACTGCGCCCGTCACCCTGAGACATACGTTGACAAGTCCCATGTGCCTGTAATTTCACCAAATGAACGCACGGGTGGCTTGTGCGGAGTTCACGCGGTGCGGGTTCCGTACGGAGCAATCCGCGTCACTGTAAAACGATGTCCTAACGCCACACGTGTTACTCCGCTCCGGTGCTTGGAGCCAAGCAACGGTCCAGAAATACTGCTCTGAAATCAGCTAAATGAAAAAGACCGCCGCGACGCAAAATTCACAACTTCTTAAATACATAAAGCTGTTTCTAACCGGCTCAACCTGATTCCCGATGTGTTGACTCCCTTACTACCCTTAATAAAATTACCAATCAGCCCGCGGCGACATAACTTATGGCTTTTATTGGTTAATTCGTCACATATATTTATATTTGTCAGTATTTGTTTCCTTTTTATTTAACTCTTTTGAGAGACAAACAAAACGACACTGGAAAGGTAAAACGTCTAACGTGCATTTGGAAAATATTAGATGAGATCGATTTAAAGCTTTTTTTAAAATCATAATTATAATTGGTTATATGGAAAAGCTGAAAGTTTCTAGTTTTCCAAATAACAAATAAAATTAGAGTTATGAATTATTTTCTTAAAAAAGTTACTGTAAATCGCCCTCCTGCAATATTTCCCAAATGCACGTTACGACATTTTAGCTTTACAGCGTCAAAAAGTACTTTCAAATGTCATAAAATTAAAAATAACTGAAAATACCTCATTTGTTATTGACCTACTGTAATAAGTGTACGAAGCGAGGAAGGGTGAAGAAAGACGCTTGAAACTCCAAATGCGCAATGGCTTTTATTGACGTAGTTGTGTGATCGACATAGGAGACATAATCGCGCTCATCCTCAATGTTAGCTCACCGTCCCACCTTGTGGAAGTGGCAGCCGACGATCAAGAAAGACGACTCCATCAGGTTTCATCTAAGTATCCCACCCGGTGAAAGTACTGGAATACCACTCATAGGCCTTATGATTCGATACAAAGCAATTTCCTTTTGCAGCTTAAATGGTAATTTAGTAAACACTTCGATAGCGTGTACCGTTTTGATCCCAACGCCATCTAGCGGCAAGGCTAGGTTACTATCTATCTCGTACGTGGTGTTACACAACCACTCTCAATATCATTAGATAAAAATCAATCAAAATTAATTGATAACAAACAACAATAAAAAAATTGTCATTTACAAAAAAAAAATGGATATAATAAATAATACCAATGCATCAAAATACATGCTCAACACAAAATAAGTGAAGGAACATTCCTTCACTCATTTTCATAATACCATAGACAAAATAGACTTCAATCTATCTACTAGTTCATTATATATAGTTGAGATCGAATTAGCCTTAATGAAGAAAGTGCATCTTCAAATTACACGCCTATAGGAGTTACAGTGACATCACTGTTGCACTACAACCGCGCCATTACTAATTTTCATACAATATTTCGAAGTGCAGTTGCAGCGCCACAGTCGTAGAGATGGGAAAACCTGCTTATTAATAAAATTTCAAACGCTTAAAACGTTTAAACGTTAAAACATTGTACTTTTTAAAATAATAATAATAAATTCTAAAATCGTTTAGAAAAACATTTAAGCCTATGTTATGTTAAAAAAGCTTACAATATTGTGTTGACAGCGAAAAGCAAGAGTAGACTAAAGGCACAAAAAGCTTTTAAGATATTTTAAAAACACGAGTTTTATGTTTAAGTAAGTATAACATTATAATTCATATTGACCAATTGATTTGTTTAGGTAACGTAGATAGCTGGACTTGATTATTTACGCATGTAAAAAATTAAATCAAAATAATTTATTGCGATATACAGTAGTTTGAAAATTTATTCAAAATAAATAAAATAAGACATCATGATGGTACGAAACAGCACCATGGATAATATAACAAGAGCGACCATCGTTTTTGCACTCCGAAGTAGCTCCGAAGGCATTTTTCTACAGTTTTTGAGGTTTTGCGCGAAATAATTGACACGACCATAACGTACAAAGCGAAAATGGCGGACTGAATTGAAGTTTGCTGAACTTCGCCAACTGTTGGCACACATGCCACACAAACTAAGCATGGTGTTTATTGTTCTGTGGCCGCGCCACTGCAACGCTTCTACAAGCGCGCAATTTGAAAGCGCCTACTAAACGTCACCAGTATTTGAATGGCCGACCAACAGACAGCTAGCTCGTGTAAAGTTGCATTCTAAGAACAAGTTCAAAAGATGTTTAGTAGCAGTAGAGCTCCTTATGAAAGAGCTCGTCCAAGGTAGTACTGCCACCTTACCTATTTCTACCGCCAAGCAGTAATGTCAGCATTACTGTGTTCCGGCTTTAAAAGGTAAGAGTGCTGGTGAAATTACATGCACGTGAGACTTGTCAACTTATGTCGTGACTCAGTGGTAATGCAATTTAAAGCTCTGTGTGGCAATGTAACTGTTATGGACAGGTGTGTACCAATGTTCGTCCCGTCCCTTGAAGTTATATTAAAATAAAAAGATAACAGCTCGTGAAACTTTGTTAATATTAATAAACTGGAAAGTATTGAACGAGTGTTTGCTACAATAGACTTGTTACTTTTGTTTCAGGCAATTGCGATCATCTGGAACTATTACAAAGCCCTTGATTCGGCAAAGTGCGTCTTAGTTTGTTGTTGTTTGCTTCATTTCGTTAAGAAATACCGATTGTAAGCGACACGGCTATCCACAACAGTTGCAGTGACATTCAGAGTTTCAAATCACAAAGATCTTAGGGGTACTACCACTGCGCCCGTCAACCTGAGATATATGTTGACAAGTCTCATGTACCGGGGGCATAGAGGTGGCTGCTCACTGGATCAAACAAATATAACACAGATTTTCTACTGGTTTTTGGCATTGACTCAACAAGAAGAAGGAATAGCAGGAGAGCTCCTGGTGAAAGAGGTCGTCCAGGGAAGTAGGAACTGCCATCTTACCTATTTCTGCCGCCAAGCAGTAATATGAGCATTACTGCGTTTATGTTTGGGAGGGTAAGGGTGCTAGTGAGATTACATTGTACACTTCTGTCTCAGGGTGACGGGCGCGTTGACAATGCCCCTAAGATCTTTGCGATTTAAAGCTTTGCGTGGCACTATACCTGCTATGGACAGGCGTTACCCGTCACTTGCTATTATAAAAACAAACAACGTGTTAGAGGTCTTTTTCATAACATCATGTGACGAGACGAATAAGTTGCGCACCTGATGGTAAGCTACACGCCTGTTCATAACAGGTACACCCAGAGCTTTAAATTGCAAACATCTGAGGGGCACTACCACTGCCCCAGTCACCCTGAGATATAAGTTGACAAGACAACGCTGACATTACTGCTTGACGGCAGAAATGGGTAAGGTAGCAGTACTACCCTAGACGAACCTTTTCACAAAGAGCTCTACTGCTACTAGGTGATGAGCGACGTACTTATGTTACCAAAACAATATGTTTTATATTCGTCTGAAATACCAAATGGCATCTTCTTAATGTATATGTCAATAGGACAAGCATTTCTACTCAAATAAAAACCACCAAATGATTTCAAGTTAAGTGTCCTATTCCATCTTCATTTCACACAAGGACATAAATAAATGCCGTAAAAATTGTTTATCTGACCGTCATCTATAAATCATAAGGATGCTTTATATTTGTCGGTGTTTTCTGTGAGCGATGGGCGCTCATTACGGACCGAGACGCCGGCTATGGTTTGGCTTATTTGTCCTGACCCGTGATAAATGGAAATGTCTTGCCCATAACCGCTATCGGAAAGTGCACGTATAGTTTTGTTTGGAAAACATACAGAAGATATTCCTTCCCTTTCACAGTTCAGGTTGTGTCCGATCAGCTGCACCAACAAAAAAAAAGCTGAAGCAACAAACAATAGAACTGCTTGTGAACGAGTTCGTCCATGAAAGTACTGCCACCTGCCACCGTAGTACTGTTTTGAAGAGTTAGCGTGTTTGTGCACTGCATCCGATTCGTTTTCATTTCGTGAAAAAAAAAAAGTTATTTCACATCAACGATTGTCTCGTCTCTCTGGTCTCTCTTATACTGGACAAACCAAGCGAAGTATTTGTACTTGCGTCAAAGAACATATACATATCTGCTCACGCGATACATGCAGCCGTAGACGCATACCGCACCTAGAGGTGCCGGTGATGATTTTATACCGATTTATCGGATATCGAAGTTATAACAGGTAAAAGAACTAAAATTAATTGCTATTTCGGTAACTACTCTAGCAAACCATAAAGTTTTTAAATGCCTGGGTCTGTCATTTAAAAAAATAAACAACTTCAAAAATACGTCACGACAATCGTGTGAGTATTGTTTGGGCTGATGATTTCGGTGTTTATTTATTGAAAACATACCGTAAGTAGCGTTTTTTAAGTTTACTCTGAATATAAATGTTTATAAATTATACTTTAAGAAGTAATTTCATGGTAAACGTTAGAACCACTAAAACGGAATATTATCATATTTATCCAAGTACACCAAAAATGTCATTAGTGCTTTTCAAGTGCAGGATTTGCGGTGTATTCCTGCATTTTATTTGAGATGTTTTTGTTGGTAGCACGGAGGGTATTTCTTTAGCAATGCAGAATAATAATTTTTATTCATAAAAACTTGTATTTAAACTGAATGCTTTTCTAATTTGCGAAACCAAATAGCCGCCATTTTGCGGTAGGAGGAGCGCATCGCGTGAGCGGATAAAGCTGATGTCAAACACCGTCGCGTAAACAAGTCTGCAGTCTGGCGAGGATGTCATGGATAAACCTACACATTTAATGAAGTTTGACAAACCCCAGGTCCTTGCGAAAGAAGTCGGTTATCTACCCAGGATGCTGCGAGAGGCCATTGAAATTAAAAAACATCCTAATTTCAACAGGAAAGATCGTTTCTCCGTACCACCAGTTTGGGATCCTGTATTTCCTCTGATGAAAAATCCCAAACAGACATAAGACAGCAGTACTAATTAATATGTTTTAACTTATTCTAATTTCTATTATTGATTAGTAATAAATTGAACTTAATAAAAAATTCATTCAATAAAATAATTTGTAAAACTTAATGTAGCGTAAATTGGAATGTTTCTTTGTAAATTTAAAAATAAGGTTTTTAATTATTAACTTTTGTAACTATAGTGAAAAAATAGGGTGGTTTGCATTAATATTAGACATAACTGGTTGATGATTGTACCACCTCAGTCAACTGTGATCATGGGACTTGTAAAGGGCCCGAAACGTCGATTTGTTTGAAAAAACAAATATACGCGATTTAAATCCGAAAATATAGTTTCGTTTCCTATGTCGCGAAAAAATCGCGAAAACCTAAGAACTCGAGATTTTCTATTTCAAGTTGTCAAAATTATTGCTTATTAATAAAAGTTGTTTAGCGCTTCAGTTGTGAATCAAATGCAAGGACTTAGTCACTCGACACGGTATCGTACAAGATGCCGAAGATTATAGTCTATTATACTACAGGTGAGCTTGGAGTGCATTTCAAGACTTGAGTATATCAAACCCAATACGCCTCGTAATACCAGGCTTTGGAGCTGTTTATTACGGGCCCAATTCAGGTAAAGACATTTCTCCAAACAGCCGTTATACCTTTGAATACCATGTAGATACATACAATTATAATTATAACTTTTTTATTTGAAAAAAGTCGGCTTATTCCTAGTTGTCACCACTGGCTTTGTTCCCACTGGCGACAAATGGAAAAAGTCCCATATGTCACCAGGCAGTGACAAACGTGATAACAAAATCTCAGTTGTAGCCAGTGGTGTCTTCCACTGACGACAAATGAGAAAAAAACTATATGTTTACCAAGTGGTGACAAATGGGATAAAAAGATCTGTTGTTGCCACTAGCGACAAATGGAATTTAACATATCCCAGTAGTTGCCAGTGGTAGAAAAAAACAAAAAAAAAAGAATCGCCCGCTATCGAAAGGGAATAAAATAAAATCCGAGTTTAACTATTGTTTTATATTTATAGTGTCCAGACTTTCTGAATAATTGTGGATGGCGGCAATAAACAAACATTAATTGGTATTTTTTATTATCTCGTATAGTATCTCAAGTATTATGTTGTTCTCGCGAGAGTTTTTTTTTACGTCAGGAAATCCTCATGGATACCCTCCGCCCGGGAGAGGCGAAGGGTTATGTCGGACTACTACCGACTAAAACCTGACGGTGTTCCATCTTCTCACCATGTGCCGAAGGCGCGGGGACGCTTACGCATTCTTCCGCGACTCCGGCGGTGATTGAACCGGCTGGGCGCCAAACCCCATCTCGCTTTTCGGGGAGAGTTCTTGTCTCCCCGTCAACAATCTTGAGTGGCAGACGCGGAACACATACGCCGCCATCTCGGGTCCACCAGTAACGAGGGACGGACTCCCCTAAGTCTGCCGCTCATGGACCCATGTCACGGGAGCTTTCGCCTCCCGTTACCCGCCTATGTCGGCAGCTGGAGAGCCATAGCTCTCCTTCTGCGACCCACTCTGCCCTACAGGGGGCCTACTATAACCTTTCCAAAAAGAATCTTATTTCAATGTAAGCTTAAAGTAAGCTTATTATAATATTACTCATAGTGGTACCACAAGCCTGTCAACCAAGTAATGTATTATTGCGGAAAAAATAAGATTATTGCTAAAGTGATTGAAAGAACGAATGGTTTCCCAATATTGTCTATTCCTTGCTAATAATAGGAAAGTAATAACGCTATGAACTATAAAGTGCCATCTCTTTCTTTTTTGATGTTCAGTTTTTTGATGTTCCGAATCGTGTTATCGTAGTATAATGTTTAAGTACTTAATGTTATTTACATTCAGAGAATTTTAACTGTTAAAAAAGAAAAGTATGTAATAATAAAATCTATTAAAATTACGTTGTTTTCAATTATTTTTCCACATTTTCATGAACAAAAATAAATAAAACAAGCTGAGTCTTGATTGTCATGTTGTGAATTCGGAATTATAGTGTAGTGTTAATGTCGCCAAGGAGCATATAAATGTCGCTGTCATAATTTTACGAAATAAACATCACGTATTCTTATTTATCGAGAAATTATTTCCTATGTACTATTCAATAAAAAATAATCCAAATATTAAAGAGATATATGTAAATAAATAAGTTCAACTTAACTTTTAATCATTACAAATCAATAAAACAAATTAAGACAATAAAACTGAAAATAATATTGTTTTCGTTGCATCCGTGAAACTATTTTAAGATTGCTAAATTTGACATAAGAACAATATTACTTTAATGTTAAAGTCGCGTCATAGTACGACCTGAGTGAATGAATAGTCACAAAGCTGCCAATAAAGCATCATAGTTTTAACATTATAATAAGCTTGCTTTGAGCGAGTAACGGTACGAAAAGTCAATGTAAGGTTAAAGTAATAATGTTTTAGGAGGTTGCGGTTGGCCCCCAGGTAACATATGGGATTTTTTTCCCATTTGTCGCCAGTAGAAATCACCACTGGCAACAACTGAGATTTTTTGTCCCGTTTGTCACCACCTGGTAATATATGGGTTTTTTTTCCCATTTGTCGCCAGTGAGAACTGAGCCAGTGGTGACAACTAAGTATAAGACAAAACATCGACATCAAAAATTTGTGGAATTAATCTATTTGCCAAGTTTTATTGAAATTGGTTAACGGGAAGTGCGTGAAATCCAATAAACCGATTTCATTCCCTAATTTGCCACTTATAGAGGAGGTACATCATCAAAATCGGTGCAGAGAGATCAACATTCTTACAGTAACGTACATTTATGAAAATGTTATTTATGTTAAGAAAAACATCATTTTTTTAATGAAAAGTAGTGACAGACATAACATTACCACGAGAAATAAAAATAACCTAGCTGTTCTTCACAGTCGTCTTCATAAAGTCACAAATGTATATGCTTCTATAAAAGATTCCGATTGATATTCAA
Source organism: Hyposmocoma kahamanoa (assembly GCF_003589595.1). Classification (NCBI taxonomy): domain Eukaryota; kingdom Metazoa; phylum Arthropoda; class Insecta; order Lepidoptera; family Cosmopterigidae; genus Hyposmocoma; species Hyposmocoma kahamanoa. The sequence continues at coordinate 4,390,778 of NW_020653492.1, forward strand.
AATTTCCATATCACACACTCATAGTCCTGCACTAGGAAAACCCTGTGTCGCGGGTGCCATGGACAACGACAAATTACACCCAAACTCACGAGAGAAATAAATGTAGGCCATACAAATATTTCTCCCGGCCCGGGAATCGGACCCAGGACCTCTGCGTGGCAGTCCGGCATGGTAACCGTTTGGCCATTGAGGCAGTTTAAAACACAAAACAGATGTCGGACTAATCGAGAACCTCCTCCTTTTTTTAAGTCGGTTACTAAGAAAAATCACTTGTATGTTTCCAAGCAAATATATAGCAACAGATAAACATTAGTTGACTATAAATCCTCTTGTCGTCATTTCAAACATGTTTTGTTATTTCTTTCCTCAACATTTATTGCCATAACTTACTACTTTGGATAGTTTTGAGAGACGGTAAAATATGGTAGTGATTTTTTATTTTCTCGAGATAAAAAAAACTGCTTGTTGAATGAAAAGAGCTTTCAGCTCTGACCAATAAAACTTGTGTAAGTATCAGAATAATCTACATACAGATCATCGGCTCGAGACTCGAGACGATAGGTCATTGAACATAATCGATGGGCTTGACGACCGAGTTGTTATATGTATTAAGTGACGAAACTGGTAAATAAATTACTTATACGAGTTGAAAGGAAGATTTTCTTATGATGTCAAGACACTGGACGAACAAAACGTCTCCTGGAGGTAAGGTAACCGACACTTCGACTCATTAGGGCGCGTTCCCATTATGTCCCAACGTTTTGTTTATCGTTGGACGACTGTCGCGTCAACCCTATTCCCATATCACGACTATTTGTCGTGACTGTGTCGTGGACTTTATCGTTGAACGACTGTCGTGTCTAGCTGTTCCCACTAGATCGTGATGATAAATTTATCGGTTTACGGCAGCCTTGTCGTTTGCAGGACAGAATCGTTTGAAGTTGCGATTATGTCACATTTTTATCGTGACGTTTTATTTGTCGTCAGACGCCTCTCGTTCTAGCTATCCCCATTGTCACGACAATCTGATAAAATGACAAGCAAGTCGTGAACGACAGTTAATCATGTTGTACTATAAGTGAACAACTCCATTTAAATAAACAAGCCACGAAAAGTGTACGACCATTTGTCGTCACGACAAAATAGGAACGCGCCCGTACAGCTACAATGCCAAAGCAACAGTCACTCACGAGTTTCAAACCGCAAAAATCTGAGGAGCATCGCCACTGCGCCCGTCATCGTGAGACATAAATTTGACATCTTCGAGACAAATGGGTAAGGTTTTAACGATGCAAACGTCGTTCATCGTCATCCCACTTTTTTCTCCGGTTCCTGGCCACTTTTGAAATTTTGGATCGTCCTCTAATTATTTTTCTTCGTCGTTCTTAACTTTGCTTCGTTCCGTAGCCAGTCCTTACAAAATTCCCAAACCGAGTGACGTGCTACCTCTCATCATGTATCACTCCACTCTATACTCAATTTGCGATGCGCGAGGTCGTGCTTTTTGTAGTAAATTTAAATTTGATTAAATGTCAAAGTTTCCAGGTACGTTTGATAAGGATTTGTGCACATAGAGCACGCACATTTTTGTGGAAAAGCTGAAAATGTCAAAGCTATTGTAATCAGTTCCTAATACGTCAAGAAATTTAATGATTAACCTCTACAAGGACATCATCAGAGCTCTCAAGGCCACATTGGATCGAGAAAAATCCTACATGATATGTTTGGGCGGTCCCAGCTCGTGACAAGGTGACAGTACCATGGACGAACTCTTTCACAAGGAGCTCCAACGATCGAAGCATAGCGAAGAAGGAAAAGACAAAAGACACACTGTATAAATCAGATATTAGAGAAGGTGACATTGGGGTCTTGTAGGGAGCACTACAGGATCAGACGGTACATGTAATTATAAACGGTCGATCTTAAAAACTTAATGACATCTAAAATGACTCCACCAACGGGTTCGCGTGGTTCAAGGCGAGATACTTCAACGCCTAGATTTTCCGTCTCGCACATCCCGCTAGCCGCGCGCTGAAAATTAATATTAATAAAATAAGAATAGGCGGAGAAAATATGACACAGATCCGTCGTTGACAAGCGCCGGATGGCGACTGACGGGACAACGGGAATCGCGGCGCGACGTTAAACCTCTGGGCAATTTTCAAATTTTGGGATAAATGTGAATTTATGAAATAGAATGAAATGCAAATGAATTGAAACAATTTATTTCAGACAGTTGCAAGCCCATATGGTGTTAGTAGTTACAGCTATGTTACTAGAAAGCAAAGTGTTCATTTTCATGAACAAGGATGGACATCCAATACATAAGGATTGGGCTCTCCATCCTCTCTGCTACCACCTTAAGAAGACTGTTGGTGCTGCCTCTCACTCTGGCCAACAGGGATATCACTCTCTTGCGAACGACTGCCTGAAAATTATCAATTCTAGCCTCCGCGAACATCCCTGAGCCACAGTGTCGAGGTCGATTTAACAAATAATAGGGCTTCAGTTGAAAACCAAAATTTAGCAGGTTCTCTGCAGGACTTTAAGAGAAATATCTGCATATAAAATCGATCTTAAGAACTTAGATGTCATTTTCGCCATATTTTTGGACCGACGAAATTCCCTTGTAGTTATTAGACATAAGAAAGGAAAATAAAGGTAGGTTCATTCACCTATATGAGATAAAGACAACAATATATTCACAGGATTTCCACCTACGTTATATTTTACCATAAGTACATATGTGAGAATAAAAAAGAAAATAACTTTTATTGCCTAAAAGTAGAAAAAACTTTCAGAATAAATTAAATTAGTATTCCATATAGTGTTCTATCAATAGTTTGGAAGTAGATAAGTAAATAAAATGAAAGTGGAAGAAAGAAGAGCAATAAAAACTTGTTATTACCTCGTTGATAGAGTCGGTATAAAGACATTTATATGGAAACTGCAGTTACAACATACGACCAAACTAAATAGCCTTGACAATTTCTTTCAATTTGGCGAATGGCGATCGAATAATAAACATTACTCGTATTGAAAACAGAACCATAAATAAAAATATATATATTAAAAGCCAGCGTGTATTGATAGCCACGTGTGATGAATGCTTAAAAACTCAAAAAAATAAAATACAAAATAGAAATGGCGTCATAAGTAACGTCTGGCCCACACTGGGCATCAATCGGAGTATTAATTCCCATTGGCTTCACTCTGGACTCGAACCTTAACTGGAAGTGCCATGTTGACAGACTGTGTGATAGACTGAGTGGTGCAGTCTTTGCGTTGCGTAAACTGAAATTGCTCATTTCTGATTCTGCATTAAGACACTCGCTGATGTCGTACGGTTCACTCATATGGGGTAACTCCACGGATGCCAATAGAGTCATGCTAATGCAAAAACGTGCCGTACGCGTATTGGTTGGGGTAAAACACAGACATACCTGCAGAAATCTCTTTGTAGCGCAACGCATAATGACGCACTACTCACTCTACTTATATGAAATTATAATGTATGTTAGAAATAATTTGTCTTCATTTGGTACTGTGAATGTTTCTGGCATCCCACTTCGCCATACCGGTCATTTGAGAACAGTCCCTCGACGCATGGCACTTGCAGAGAAAAACCCGCGTGTCATCGGACCTACTTACTATGAGCGTTTACCCGCTACTCTCAGACTTGAACCGTCTGACGAAATATTTGGGCGCCGGCTGAAAGACCTTTTCTTGAAAAATCCTATATACTCCGTAAAAGAATTTATGGACTTTAAATTGTAACGAATTCAGTATTTTCTATTTTTATTGTAATTTTTACCGCATTAACATACTCTTGTATAATTGTTATCAACTTATGACGATCCTTGATGGAGAATGATATTTGATATATAATTTAATGACAACAATATTATATAATGAATTGTTAATTTTCTAATTATTGTGTGCTCTTCTTATAATTTTCCTTTATGTCTGACGATCTCAATATAATTTCTTATACTTTGACATGTAGTGCAATTTATACTGTAATGTTATATTTGAGAAATAAATGAATCTGAATCTGAATCATTGGCTAATCTTTTTACCATAATGGCAAACATATCCCATGCACAGTTTAGCACTGGGACTATAAACTTCCTCCGTGGCCGAACGGTTACCATGCGGGTCTGCCACGCAGGGGCTCCGGGTTCGATTCCCAGGCCGGGAGAAATATATCTGTGGCCGACATTTATTTCTGTCGTGAGTTTGGGTGTAATTTGTGGTGGTTTATGTGTATATCCATTGCACCTGCGATACAGGGTTTCCCTAGTGCTGGGCTATGAGAGTGTGTGTAAAATACTAAAAAACGTTGAAATTCCAATAGAATTATTTGAAGATAACTTGTGACGTGATCAATGAGGCTAAGGTAGATACTATACGAAGAAGAAGTGTGGAACGTTGACAAAATATTTTTATTTGCTAAAACCATCTGTGCATGCACTTTTGCAGTCAACACGCTTAACATGAAAGTCCAAAGACAGTATTTTTGGAAACGTCACAATTCTCGCTCAAATGACGCCACTAGAAGATATCTCTACACGCGCGAACATGAGTATTGACGTCGTCGATCACACAAAATAATGTCAAATGTAGACAATTTGTGTAGCCCTATTACAGAGTAGAGTACTAGAATACGACCCTTAGCGTGTGCAGACTAGGTTTCTATGCGTTATTATTCTAAGTTTACAACGAGTTAATTTGACGATGTACATTTAACAAACATTTTCCTGTCTTTTCTCTCACACCAAGAATAAAAAGTTTTCACGAAATCTGCGACCGAAATGTCACGTAGGTTTTATTATTCAAAGGCCGCTGTCGGACTTCAAAGACAGGCTCAAGAAGGCTTTAGCAATTAAGTATTGAAGTGCGCGCGACAGCTGACAACTCACGCGTTGTGACTTTTCGCTGAAAACTTCCGGATTTTTCGTTTAATAAACTGGAAATATGTCGAGTGTTATGATCAACGATATCTATGTACCAGCGTACTAGATGCAGCCTTCCATACACACTGATGTGCGGTGAAGACAAAACAATTAAATATCATAGATTAATAAGTGACAGACTGTTCTGACTACATAATAAGAGAGTAGGGATAATATGAATAAAATAGTTACGTTGGTTGCCATAATTATATAAATTTAAAAAATATAAAAAATTACTAGACTGCATGGTCTAAAGATCTTTGCCTTTTCGTAAGGAAAAGTACATAAAAGAGTTGGTTAGATAACTCAATAATTTTAACAACTCCACTGTATTTTTTTCTTTTACTTAATTTGTTTTTTTTAGTAATAATAATAGTTACAAATAGTAAACGGAAGGCCTTTTTTTTTTGACGGGTGGAAATCTTTATTGATACCCCTGAGCCCAGGGAGACTCAGGGGTTATGTGGGGACTCTCCCTCCAGACTGGAGGGCCTACCCCACTAAAACCCACCCGAGTTTCCCTCTCGCCGGTTGAGTCGGCGCCGTGGGATCAGTGAACATTCACCACGACGCCGCCCTAGCTTACGCCAGGGCTCAAACGGAAGGCCCCTGGCTCAAAGTAAAATGAGTGCCACCACACCTCACTCGCGCCCCATAACCCTCGCGCTGACGCTTAATACGAACAAAATAAAAACAGGCGGAAAAAAATTAACATAGATCCGTCGACAACAAGCGCCCGATGGCAACTGACGGGGCTGCGGGCGGTGCGGCGTGTCGTTAAACAGCTAGATAATTTTCAAGTTTTGACATAATTGTGGATTTAACAACAATAGGGCTGCAATTGAAAACCAAAATTCAGCAGGTACTTATATTATAATTCAGCAGTAACTTTTTGGTACTTTAAGAGAAATAAATATCTCGATGTAATAATTATGTACAAAGATAGATATTTTGTCCTTAAATAATTTGTTTTAATCTTTTATTTTCACCTGTTTTCAGGATTTCCTGACTCCTCCTCCGATGACTCGTCTTTTAAAAGATAGTCCTTTGTGCGCGCTTCGTATAATCAAAGTTTGATCCTATTTTAAATCCTATTTTAAATACAATGACAATTATTAGCAACTAAAATAATAATAATAACTCACTCAACATAGCGGCACTAGAGAAACCCTGTGTCGCGGGTGCCATAGACACACACAGAAAACCACAAATTACACCCAAACTCACGAGAGATATAAATGTAGGTCATACAAATATTTCTCCCGACCCGGGAATCGAACCTGGGACCTCTGCGTAGTAGTCCGGCATGGTTACCATTCGGTCATAGAGGCAGTTGTAAAATATAGGGTCGTGGTTAGTTTTACGCTCAACGTGGTTAATTATACTGCTGTCATTACCAACCATATGCATTTTATAGTTCCATCAAAAGACGGCGTTGATCAATATTACGCCATTACTGAATCGCGATATTAAGATTTCTCCCTCAAATGGTGACTACTCGGACCGCATTTTGATTAGAGGATCACATCGCAGCTATTAGATAATCATCTGCGGATTGCGTCCTTTTGGGAATGACTACCTATTTGATAAGGGAATTGTCACCGCAATCATCGACACAGAATCTCATTAGGCCGGCCAGATGAACCTTTCTGTCCATGAAATAAGTGCGAAAAAGCCGTTGTGACACAGGTCGGCAATGAATCTATTTCCTGCAAATTTGAGATCACGTCCGGATGTAAACGATGACGGCTAATTGGCGGACGACTCCCGAATGGCAGCGTTGACACCCGAATAGCCACGTCGATGACCGAATAACTCCGAAGGTGTAAAAGCCGCAATCTGTGCCCCTCAATCCGAAACGATGGCTGAATGGCAGTGTCGACGCCCGAGACGCCAGAACAGCTGCATCTCTGACCGAACGGCTCCAACGGCTGCACCGACATACGAGCTGCTGTCGACGTTCGAATCGGCGACGAGTCGGCTTATTGCGACAAGTGTGGTAAAACATGATTGCCTCAAGCCATTGATGTAATTACTTCCTAACTGGTTTGGCAATTTTACCTCCGAGATTTAGCTGTTAATTAGTTTTTTTTTTTATAATATCAAGTAATGGGACAAGCAAGTTGTATACCTGGCGGTAAGATACACCACCAGGTCTTTCACCAGCACCCTTACCCTTCAAAACCGGAACGTATCATTGGCCACATCACTGCTTGGTGGCAGAAATAGGTAAGGTGTCAGTACTTCTCTGGACGAACTCTTTCACAAGTAGCTCTACTGCTACTTGCCTGGTCTTCAACTTATTATTATGTCTAATATGAATGCAAACCATTCTGTTTGATTTATCCAAAAAAACAAATTCCAGTACCACACGTGATCGAATCAATAATTAGGAGATCCGTAGAAGATCGAAAGTCACCAACATATCTCAAAAGATTAGCAAGTTGAAGTAGCAGGGCACATAGCTCATAGAACTGACGGCCGTTGTGGCAGAAAAGTTCTCGAATGAAGATCACGAACCGAAAGGTATTCAGTGAGATGGTCCCCTCCTAGATGGACGAATGACCTGGTAAGAGCGGCGGGTAACCGATGGATTCACGTCGCGTCCGACCAGCTAATCTGGCATTCTTTGGGCGGGGGAGGCCTATGTTCAGCATTCCGGCTGATATGATGATTATATGCTCCTCCTGAACTGCGAAAAAGCCGTGCCCGAACGGTTACCGTGCTGGACTACCACGCAGAGGACCTAAATTGATACTCAAGCCAGGAGAAAAATGTGTATGGCCTACATTTATTCCTCTCATAAGTTTGGGCACACCCCGGACACTCCGTACAATGGTCGAAAGTTATTTACCTTCTACTACTACATTCAGCAAGGCGCTATCTGCACACGCGCAAATGTGTGCGTGATGTGGCAGGGTTAATCACGTGGTCGGAGCGGCAACATAGCGAAAATTCTAACGCGAATCTGGTATCTTTAATTCTATTAATAGAATCCTAATGATTACACATGTTCATTATATTTTTCATTAATTCACTAACTAGAATAATGTTGAATATTTAAAATATATATTAAAACACTTAAAATATTATATTTTGGACGGATACTTTTAAACAAGGTAACCAAAGTATTAGAAATTTCGTGTCCCAACTTTGTCATTACCTAGTTAATAATTAGGTATATTCACTACGTAATATGTTTGTTTATCGCCAATACAAATTAAAAATTCGAAAATCCTTGACTACTGGGTCACGAAATTATGGCGTCACATTGTATTGATATAATAAATCTGTATTATATATTACACTGTACTAAATAAATGAAAAAAAACCATAACTGAATGAGTCTCAGACGTAAGATTTTTTCATCTTCGTTTCATCTTTCGGAAAATTAAAGAAACCCCTCTTTTTATCCCGTTTAAACGATAATAAACAGCCGTACATAGCACAATTCACAACCATTATAAATAGTAACGTACAATGATGTTATTTAATAATGTACAGGTTCCGTAATGAATAAATGAAAACTATATTCAAATAACAAACCCATCTCAGCGCAAAAACGGCTCGCCGACAGCCTTGTTGTCGTTCAGTCAATGTGACCGTCAATGTGCGGTATCTAAAGCTAGGGAGGGGCGGAGAGTGTTTGTTCTCTGGTTTGGGTGTAATTTGTGGTTGTCCATGGCACCCGCGACACATGGTTTCCCTAATGTGGGGCTATGAGTGTGTAGCGTTATTAATATTATTATTCCAGTTTACGTTACATGCGAAAAGCTATATTTATTTGAAATATTTTTAAAGTATACGCTATTTAGCAAAAAACGGTTTCATTACAACTTTTATGTTTTTGTATCTCGTCTCACTATTCCCGTTCAATACCAAATTGTTATTTGCCCATTTTTTCTTCACATATAGGTACCTACTTATAATATTGTTGGCGTACATTTATTTTTCTTTATTTTAAAAAAGGTAACTCTAGGGACATACGAATTAAGTAAGTACAAAGTTGCCGGATTGCGGTTGGACGTTGTTACAAACAATTACGGGCTCGTTAAAACTTTCGATTTCAAAAGCGAATTCGATACTAAAATTTGTGCTACACGTTAGTAGGACCCTTTTGATTGAAACAATGACATGTTCACTGCAGAGACAGGGTTGTTACTCATACAAGTTTTTTACACACCAACGAATGCGGACGCGGATACTGTTTTTTTACCTTAAAATCAACAGCTTCTTTAAAAAAAATGTGAAAAAGAATACTGGTCCTTATTGAATCTAAATGAAACAGTTATTTGGTATTTAACCGAATGGTTACCATGCCGGACTGCCACGCAGAGGTCCCAGGTTCTATTTTCGGGCCGTGCCATATTTGTATGGCCTACATTTATTTCTCTCGTGAGTTTGGGTGTAATGTGTGGTTGTCTATATGTATGTCCATGGCACCCGCGACACAGAATTTTCCCAATACGGGGTTATGTCGATAGTATGCGTTATTATTATTAAATGTGTTATAATGGTGTGTTTCCTGACCTCATGAAGCAAAGTAGAATTATTCCACTTCTCAAATCTGGTAGAATTTTTGACCCCACCAATTTCTGACCTATGACAATACTACCAACTCTCAGTAAAATATTTGGAAAACAAATTCGAAATCAGATGTGTGCACACTTTTATTAACTTAATGTCTCCTAAACAATTTAGTTTCACTCGGAGTCGCTCTACAACCGATGCTGGTGTTGAGTTGATGAAACATATATTTGATGCATGGAAAGACTCACATGATGCTATTGGTGTATTATGTGACCTTTCCAAGGCTTTTGATTGTGTGCACCATGATACTCTCGTCAGGAAACTTCGCCCTTATGGTGTGGCGGGACGTGACCTCGACCTTCTTAAATCGTATTTGCGTGATAGGATACGGAGGATCGATGTTAATCGTACGAGATCATCAGGGTCTGTAATTAGAATGAGTGTCCCTCGAGGTTCAATTATAGACCAATTTTTGTATTTAATCTATATTAATGACTTACCTAGCCTCGTGGAGGGTATAAAACATGAGATAGTATTGTTTGCTAATGATACTTCCTTATTATTTAAAGTTAAAAGGCAGCAATGTTCCTACGACCGTGTGAACAATGCTATAACTAAAGTAGTTGATTGGTTTGCTGCTAATAACCTACTCCTTAATGAGAAAAAAACAAATTGTGTGAAATTTGTATTACCCAATGTTAGAGAGACGGTTACAAACATTGTAGTTAGAAACGAAAAATTGAATCTTGTGGATACAGTTCTAATTCTATGTATAACGTTAGATGCTAAATTGTAATGGGGTCTACGTATAAGTAAGTTATCAAAAAGGCTGAGCTCTGCAGTGTACGCAATTATAAAAATACGGAAACTTTCAGACGTCGAAACCGCTACATTGGTTTACTTCAGCTACTTTCACTGTCTAATGATATACGGCATTTTGCTTTAGGGTAATGCCGCCGATATCAATAGAATCTTTGTCCTGCAGAAACGTGCGGTTAGGGCAATTTGCAATCTGGACCCTAGAGTATCCTTGAGAGATAAGTTTAAGAAGATTAACATTCAGATACACTGGCGTCACAGCACATTTATGAAAATATAATTTATGTTAAGAGTGTCTCTTTATGAAAAATAGTGACAGACATAACATTAATACGAGGAATAAAAATAAACTAGCTGTTCTTGATAGTCGTCTTCACAAATTGACAATTTCATTTAAGGGGTAATGTATGCGCGCCATAACAAAATTCAGATTGATATACAAAATTTGCCATTCACAAGGTTTAAAACTATAGTGAAACAAAAACGTTATACTAAACGTTACCATACAATTTTTGCATACTTGGATGACGAAAATCCGTGTAAGTAACCCGCTTGGCTCATGGAGGTAGTCTCGATCTCAGATGTTTCAAGCAAAAAAATATATATTGGAAACGTTGAATGTGTACAAATGTTATTTACGAAGAGCAACCCCTAAAGTTTCTTGCTCAATCTTCTCAAGGGAAACTGGCCGACGAATGAGCGCTAGACTTTAACCAATGTGAGGATTTCAAGTATAATAATGCTTACCTATGGAACAAAGATTATTTTGATTTGATTTATTATTATAGAAACAGATTGTTGAAAAATCAACCTGCAGAAAATCTGTCTATCTACCTAGCGCAATTTACAAATTATACGATAACAAGTCCTTTTTAGTACAGCTCCTTGTGAAAGAATTCGTATTGGGTAGTACTGCCACCACTTATGTACTGCTACCTATTTCTATCATCAAGCAATAATGTGAGCATTGGGTGATGGAAAGGGGAAGGCGGAATTAAATCGTATAATGTCAACGCACACTTTCCGTGATATATCCTGTAAAATACCAATAAGCAGGCAGCTTTACGGCGGTGTTTAAGGCTCTGCAGCTTCGCCTCCACTAATTCCGAGTCACCTATAAGCCTCTTGGCACGGTTGTCAATTGAATCCAAAGTGGCCAGTTGATATGTCGCAGAGCCATCCCAAAGGTGGCAGCAGTACTCCATGCACGATCGGACTTGTGCTTGGTACAGCTGAAGCAACTGTCCCGGTGTAAAGTAACGCCTCACCCTGGCAAGGATCCGAAGGATCCTAAGGTTTGGAAGGGTAAGGGTGCTGGTGAAATAATGGGCACATGGAACTTGTCAACTTATGTCTCAGAGTGACGGGCGCAGTGCCAGTACCCCTAAGGTCTTTGTAATTAACAGCTCTGCGTGGCACTGCAACTGTTGTGAATAGGCGTGTCGCTTACCACAAGGCGTATGACTTGTTCATTCAGATGACTTACCACAAGGCGTATGACTTGTTCATTCAGATGAGTAAAACGTAATTTACGCTTCATATAAATGGGTAGATTGAATACGCCGTCCGTTTAGGGAGTCCACTGTACCTACATTTAAAGCCCGGAGAGCCCTAGGGCTTTCACCAGCGAAAACAATTCGCTGAAACCTAACTGGAATTATACTAGACTCCACTGAAGGAGATACACGCTTTTGCCTGTGTTTCTGTTTTGCAAATTCGTTTTTTCTGTATAATAATCTTTCTGTATTACGTTGAAAAATTGATTTTCTACGTAAGTGCAACTGCCTTTCATAGTCTTTTTTTCACTTTTCTCAAAATTTTACAATTTTGTATTTTCCTTTTTTTTCCTTTCGTTACGTAGGTATGCATGCTCTAGAATTTGAGACCCAGGTCATGGCTGAAAAAACAACGCCATTTAGATCTGAAAAAATGGTTCACATCCAAAGTATAGTATTCGCAAAACCACAGAAATCATATTTCCTTATCTGATATTTGTGAAAAATTCAAGATACTTTACTCGTTCATTCCACTCAACTGTTGCCAACGGAATTTGTTCTTTAGCTGATTAAAATTACCTGTCAATTCATGTAAGCCCAAATTCGTCCACCGTTTTTTATAAAACCACTAATATAAGATTTTGATTGTGTAGATTCAAACCATTTGCAACTTTAGATGAAACGGTTAAAGTGTTTTTAGGCTGCGTTCGGACGCGTTATTTTCAATGTAACTCAGTTTCTGGCAATCTCGGATCAGAACAGTAAGGAAATCCTACGGGTGAGACGATAATACGTTTCGGACTGTTTCTGTTTGGGAAACTGAAGAATATTTTAAATCAAAAGTACCTTAGTCATCCTAAATGGAAAACAGTCCTTACTTCTCTACCAGTTTGTAATTGTAATGTTTCACCATCACTATATTCAATTATATTTTGTGAAATTACTCCACTAGTTTGTTATAATTATTAATACAAAGATAGTACATAGGAAATGAAACTATTTTTCCGGATTTAAATCGCGTATATTTGTTTTTTCAAACAAACCGACGTTTCGGGCCCTTTACAGGTATCATGGTCACGGTTGAGTTAACCGTGACCATGGGAAATATAATAAATCCGGAAAAATAGTTTCATTTCCTATGTGTAACAATCGCGAAAACCTAAGAAAGATCGTACACTTCAAAAAAATCCTTCCATACGGCCGGATTCGATGCAACGTTTTCTAGCAAACCGTGCCAGACGCTATGCCACGGAATGAACCAGTGGACCTTACAATTTTTTCTATATGCTTGTTGCTGATCTTTGTTATGGTTTTTTAACGTCTTTTTTGGCGTAGGTTATATTAAGCAACATCTTCCGTCAGCGGCTGGTAGCTGTAAAGGCTGAGTGAACAAATAGATTTCTCACACATGCAACAAGTACACAAAAAATCTCGTAAGGTACGCTACTTCGGAAAAACAGCTTGAGTACTTCAGATAGATCATCAAATTACTTTGCAGATGTGTGTCTGACGATATTTTCCTTCGCTAAAAAGCTCATAGTAAATTTATTTTTAAATTTCGCATATAAACCTCGAAAACTCAGAGGTACAAGCTCGGATTCGAACCTTCGACCACCACGGCTTTTATAAACATGAACAACAGTCCCATATCTTTCTACATAAGTTTTGTTTATAGCGCCCTTCGCTATCGACCTATTGGTTATGCGAGAAGGGCACTATGATCCGGTTCTCTGTAAGTCTAGTGCCTTAGGTGAGTAGCCCCGGGTGCACGTACAGCACCCTCCCTATTTTCCAGATAGGTACCGGAGCTGTAGGCACGCTCACTTCCCGTCGCGCTTCGCACGACTAACGGTTGCCACCGCTGAACCGCCGACTCTAAGCCGACTACCAAATCTCCTCATTAGTGGCGAAGCTGTAAGACACGCTCACTTCCCGACGCCGAGTGAACGGCGTATATCCAGTTTCCCAATTCACTTCATGAATTTATTTCATAGTATGCACACAGCATGATGCGCAGCATACCGCGAACGAAGCCAACCTACATTAGCTTAGTTCACGTAGCCGTATCTTTTCATACGTCTAAACTCACCCAACGATACCGCTAAGCTGTGTAAAACATGTGGATGTGGCCCTTCTGCCGCCCTTCACTCCCGCACGTATCTATAATCACTACTTACTACGTATTTTCTTAGCTTAGCGTTTTTTTATTTATTTATTTTATATATGAGGGCACAAACAGCTTGTATCACAATGTAATAGAAACTATTTTAAATAATTATAAGCAAAAACTGTTCCCTACTGATAAAAACACAATAGCAAAATACAGCATTGACAACACTAAATAACTGGACGACATTGTACACGCACACACGTGACACACGATAGAAGCAATGTAACTTTAGTAATAAAAAAATAATTAGTTTGTGTTAAACAAATCAGAATCGCAAAGAGCAGAAATTTGTTAAAATTATTGCTCGCACGCCATATAAACGAATTCCGTTTGTAACTTTGTAAAGCGACAGGTGAAGTAGTGACTCGTTACGTAAATGCTTAGCTGGAACCCTAAAGTGAATCTCAGACAGAAGCTCAGGGCATGCAAGCTAAGTTAGCTGGCTTAGTTCGCGGTGTGGCCTGCGCTTCATTGCAATTTACGAAGGGGCTGTGAAATCCATGAATAGAAGATTGACTATCATCTATCCCCTCGCAAATCTCAAACAATGGATAGCGTGCGATTAGGTATTTATTATCACCCGCTCCCGTACCTCGCATCGAGCCCCCGACCGAGTGGACATGACACTTCACGAAATTACATATACATTTCATATTATTATAAATATATTTTGTTTTTTTAAAAATTTGTACAAAAATATTAGAATTTAAGTTTATTTTATTGATATACTGTTATTTACATATCATAAGTATTTCTCTTGTGTATGTAGTTGTATGTACACTACCTATTATGTCAGTTTCTTATCTGTTTATTTATTTATTGTTGAGTTCTGTATTGTTGTCAGTGGCTAACCCGCCCCAGACTTGCTGACAATCGGCGCCACGAAACGGTTTAAAAGCCGTTTGTGGCTAAAGCAGAGCAAGTCCCGATTGCACCAGACACGACATGCATGACGGTGAATTAAGTTAAATTAATTTAAAGTTAATTGTTTTAATTCAGTATCAATTGTTTTAATTTTGTTTTATTGTTATTATTGTATCATTATTTATTTAGATTCTCGCCTAAAAG
Source organism: Hyposmocoma kahamanoa (assembly GCF_003589595.1). Lineage (NCBI taxonomy): Eukaryota > Metazoa > Arthropoda > Insecta > Lepidoptera > Cosmopterigidae > Hyposmocoma > Hyposmocoma kahamanoa. The sequence goes on from NW_020653492.1 coordinate 4,405,816, forward strand.
ATTAATTTTGAATTGTTGTTGTTATTATTATTATTATTGTTCTTCTGTTGTTTTGTCTGTTAGTAACAGGCTTATAAACTATGTTAGTAAGTACATTAATTACTTTACATTACATTTGTCTATTTATATTTACATTTATTTGGCAGCCCAATAAGAGGGCTCCACATGCAGAGTGCTGAAGCGTTCATTGAGTGGACCGTCAACTCTGTCCGCTACTGTGCGTACTACTGTGCTACTGCCGCGCACCCGTTGCATCAGAGAGGCTGTCGCTTTCTCATTATGGATTGTAAACCATCCCTATGTGCTTCTGCTAACATTATTGATGCGCTGCAGTAACGCAGCAGCCCCAACAGCATCCTGAATGCATTGTTATATTGCACACGTAGGGCGCTGTATGCTTTTTGAGTAAATGCCATCCACAGATTGCAGATGTAAAGCGATAGGCAGTAGGTTTTGGACAGGGTGTCCTTCATTTCTACTGTACACCTCGCAAATCTACGGATTAACATATTACTTCTTACAGCCAGCGCCCTACGTTCTCTCTCTATGTCCAAATCATCTTTTAGCGACTCGATAACCCAGTGCCCCAAGTATTTAAATTCCGACACTGTTTTAAGAGGAGTGCCCCCGAGAGTGACTAGCGGTACAGAACGGTACTGTTTAGTACCTGCCTTGAACACCAGGACTTCACTTTTGTTTGCGTTAAACTTGAGGCCATGGGCCTCCGCATATCGCTCACATATTTTTAAAAGTTTTCTAAGGGCACGAGGGACTCAGCAGTACCATGTCATCGGCATAACTAATGTTATTAACATATTTACCATATACGCGTGTCTGTGCTTGTGTAAAAAACAGTTTTCTTTCTTTTTTCTTCTATTTATAAATGGTGGTAGTGCTTTTCTGGCAATGTAGTGTGTAGTATTATGTGCAGCAATACCAACTGCCTTCTGTGCATGGAACTACAGTAAGGTAATAATAACTGCCCTATCAAAGCCTAACAGTTAGACCTTGAGAGTTGTCCCTACGATCTATCAAGTATAGCCCTACAACCTTACATATGTAGCCTAACCTAACCAAGTCAGTTACCAGGAGACCTTTTATCACCTTACAAACGGGAGTTGGGAAGGAGGTAAGGAAGTACACGTCGTGCAATGTGTGCTGGAATGGTTTTTTCACTGTCGGCCTAGCAGACTCACAAAACCGACTAAGACAGTCTTGGCAGCTAAGCAGGATCAAAAATCAGAAGGTAGTGGTTAACTGAATGTAATAACAGATCTAACTGGCTATTTATACAAAACTTATTACTAATGCATTAAGATAGGTTTTTCTTTGTAAGCTGTGTATGTTACTGATGACGAAGTTGATTTTTGTTAATTAGTATACCATGTCAATTTTGCACTTATTGATGTTCTGGTTTCATTTTTTGTGACGTGTTATTGTACGTCACTATCTTGCAGTTTATTTTTATAATGTTCAATCTTGAACATATAAAAACGTATGCGCATAAAAATACTGCACAGCGCAAACCATCTACTATCAGACACAGTACACGCCATCGGTACTGCCAGCAGATGGTGACTATGTGGTCGTAAATTAAATTTAAAAAACGAACAGGCGCTCCAATTGCGCCACCATTATGCAATAACCATAAAAGCGTTTTAGCTTTAATTTTTTTTATAGATTCTAGTCTAAGCATTTGACCACAATAGCACTCGTGGTAAGCATATGTTAATGTAGTAGATAATGTATCATGCTCGTATAGAAAAAGCTAGTTAATTGTGGTCTTGAACTTTGACCGACTTTTTTGCCGCAGCGTCAGCTGTGACAAATATTCTTAATCATTCTTATAAGTAATGTTAGTATTAATATACAATAATAAGAAACTTAAGTCCAAACATAGTCTATTTACGTCCCAATTGAAATGGCGCTACAGTGGCCAATAATAATAATAATCCCAGTCCATTCTGTGGGCTATCATGTGCAGTATATTGTTGGAGCTGCCACGCATTCTATACACTAATGCAGACAATTAAATAGCGGGGTTCTCTGCGTACTATTTTGTAATCGGATAAATAGAACAAGGGCTTTTACAAATAAATGTTTAATAATAATTAAATTAATATTTGAGTTTTTTTATGTAGAGAATATAAAAAAGTAACTAATTCATTTGAGTGTCAGGGACAGTCTCTGAATTCACTGAGCAATAGACGTCGCTCTGCACTGATGTTCAGTTTTGAATATTGCGCCAATTTAATGTTTGGTATTTTTTTACTTTAAGGAGATTCTCAATATGACAGTACTATTTCTTATGCATGTTACGCATTGACTTACAATTATATGGACGTCGGGTCCGCGCTAAAAAGTGTCCGAACTTATAGGGCGTTAAAATCGTATACAGAACGTCATTCACGCTTTAGTCTTCGTTTGTTCGACTGACAGCGAAGCAAGCAAAATTAGACAGTACTGCGATGACATTACAATTTAAATTTAACGTTTTAGCTTTTTCATGTTCCTTTACATGTCACTACGTTTAAATAAGTTGACTTGGGACATTTTTTTCGTGATTTTTGTATTAGACCCGTCGTCCATTTATTTGTAAGTCAATGATGTTACGCGATAACGCGACTCCGGCTGATGATGGTTCTTTTTTGATGGAAAGAGGGTACGTCAATATTGGTCCCATTTAAATTTGAAGGAAATATTCCGCCTCTCGTCATCATGACGTCCACTTTGAACATAGGCTTTCCCCAAAGATTACCAGACTAGCCGGTCGTACGCAACGTGCTTGCATTGGTCACCCGCCGCTTACCAGGACATCCGTCCGTCTAGTAGGGGACCGTCCCATTGAACGCCATCCGGCTTGTGGTCTCCATTTCTTTCTGCCCAACGGCCGTCAGTTCTACGAGCTATGTGCCCTGCCCACTGCCACTTCAACTTACTAATTCTTTGAGCGTGTGCGTTATTATTATGTCCTCAGTTCTGATTCGACCACGTAGAGAAATGCCAAGCACTGCTCGCTCCATAGCTTGTTGAGTGATTTTGAGCTTTTTTATGAGGCCCATGGTAAGTGACCACGTCTCGGAGTCGTAGGTCATCGCTGGCAACACGCCGACTGCTGGAAGACTTTTGTCTTCGATTCCACCTCTAAGAGTGGCAAACTAGAGGACGAATCCGTTTTCGCGCACTTTTCAGTAATCAATTTCAATAAAACTTAGCAAAATGATGTAATGCCATGAATTCTTGAGGTCGGTTTTTTATTAAAAAGTTGCAATGATCGTTTTTAATATAAACAGTCTTATACTAATATTGTGTTCCACGAAACAAAAGAAACGAAATTCGGGGAGCTTAATATTGTCAAATATATAAGGCTGTTTAAATTAAAAACAGAAAATAACCAAATATAAAGTTGACATAGTGTTCATTAGAGGTGAACACCACGCCAATATAGGAGGTCACCGCTGGGTGTTGAAAGAATGGTTAGGCGCCCCTAAGACCCAGCACGTCGTGCAGAGGCGGGTGCAGCACTATTGAGGTGAGCAGGAGTCTCACATAACCTTCCGTCTGTATCCCCAGGTGGAAGTTATCCATGATGGATTTCCCCGCGTAAAAAAAAAAACAAAAGTGTTAATTGGAGGTATCGAACAATAAACATTTTGAAAACCAACCATTGTCTAATATAAAATCTGAATTATTAAAAATCATAATCTCAGTACAGAGTACTAAAAAAACCGACCTCAAAAGTACGTGAAATTACGTCTATTTGATAAGTTTTATTGAAATATCCCCTATTTCGCCACTATACAGGACTTGACACTGGAGATAATAAAAATCGGTTCTCACTACTCTAAGTATATTGAGAGAAAAACGCCTTGAATTGGAGAAATAGCAAAATCAACCATTACAGTAATTATCGAGTTCTTAGGTTTTCGCGATTGTTACACATAGGAAATGAAACTATTTTTCCGGATTTAAATCGCGTATATTTGTTTTTTCAAACAAACCGACGTTTCGGGCCCTTTACAGGTCCCATGGTCACGGTTGACTGAGGTGGTACAGTCTTCAACCAGTTATGTCTGATATTAATGCAAACAACCCTATTTTTCACTATAGTTACAATAGTTATTAATTAAATACCTTATTTTTAATTTTACAAAGAAAACATTCCAATTTACGCTACATTAAGTTTTACAAATTATTTTATTGAATGAATTTTTATTAAGTTTAATTTATTATTAATTATTAATAGAAATTAGAATAAACTAAAACATATTAATTAGTACTGCAGTCTTATGTCTGTTTGGGATTTTTCATTAGAGGAAATACTGGATCCCAAACTGGTGGTACGGAGAAACCATCTTCCCTGTTGAAATTAGGATGTTTTTTAATTTCAATGGCCTCTCGCAGCATCCTGCGTAGATAACGGACTTCTTTTGCAAGGACCTGGGGTTTGTCAAACTTCATTGAATGTGTAGGTTTATCCATGACATGCTCGCTATGCTATAGTGAAAAATAGGGTGGTTTGCATTAATATTAGACATAACTGGTTGAAGACTGTACCACCTCAGTCAACCGTGACCATGGGACCTGTAAAGGGCCCGAAACGTCGGTTTGTTTGAAAAAACAAATATACGCGATTTAAATCCGGAAAAATAGTTTCATTTCCTACATTACAGTAATTGCTCGTAAATTAAAGTTAGGCGCTATTTATAAAAATGAATCTTCATGGGTGAGCAGCCACCCTTCGAGGTGTATGATTTTCTTCAAGATGAAATGGGACCACTATGGAAGTACCCCCTTTCCAATAAAAAAAGAATCATGAAAATCGGTTCACAAATA
>NW_020653492.1:4425651-4435179 GCF_003589595.1 Hyposmocoma kahamanoa
CACGTACTTTTGAGGTCGGTTTTTTTAGTACTCTGTACTGAGATTATGTGTCAATAAAATCCCAATAGAGTTTATGAACTAAAACATTTCCTAATCGACGGTGCTGCTAAGGCATCGATTATGCCAAATTTATGCGGCACAAAAATGAAGTCAAATTTATTCGGAACAAATTATTCGAATAATCTGAATCGATTTGTTCTCTCATCCCTAACATGCATCGTTTTGATTGATGGAAATTACATTAAGAGCAGTCAATCATGTTGTGGGAATTACCAATAACCCAAATTGATATAAAATTTATATTGTTTATAAATGTTATTCGCTTTAACGGTAAAGATTTTAACCATTAAGACAACAACGCAGACTTTATGAAGTAATGTAGCCGTGATCATTGCGTCAGTTTAGTTAACTCGGTTAGCTTAGTTCGCGGTGTGAACCGAAGTATAATAACGCACACTTATAGCCCAGAACTAGGGAAACCCTGTATCGTGTGTGCCATGGACACACACATAGACAATAGAAAATTACACCCAAACTCTGGAGAGAAATAAATATAGCCCATATAAATATGCACCCTGACCGGGAATCGGAGTGTGGTAGCCGTTCGGCCACAGAGGCAGTTGAAGTGTGAAAAGATGCCGCGGCTACGAGAGGCCTTCGCATAACAACGTCGTCGCTATGGTTCGTCCATAGTGTAAACTGGAACGCAGTAATTCTCACATTACTGCTTGGCGGCAGAAATAATTAAGCAGTACTTCTCTGGACGAACTCTTTCACAAGGAGCTCTACTGCTCTCAAAAATAACACAATAATATATTTTTTTAGATTTGCATCCGTATATGTCTGTATGATAATGATCTTCTGCCACGCAGAGGTCGCGGGTTTGATTCCCGGGGCGGGAAAAATATTTGTATAGCCCACAAATGTTTCTCTCGTGAGTTTGGGTGTAATTTGTGGTTGTCTATGTGTGTGTGTCCATGGCACCCGCGATATGAAGTTTCCCTTGTGCAGGGCTATGAGTGTGTGCATTATTATTATTATCATCACATATATATATTAACAATGTTTTCTATTTAAACTAAATCCTTTTAAAACGTAGTATCTGATTCACTATACTGAATTATTTATACATTTTTATCAGATTTTCATAAACAGAAACTGAAACAAGAACAGCGTAAATTAAGTCAGAGAGCGGAGACAAAATTGCATTTCCGTCGCCATCTGATAACAGACAGCCTTCATTAGTGTCAGTGGATTTTTTGCACCACAGTTTAGAATTTAGATTCTTCTCAACCTTTCGTTCAACAAGAAAGTCCGGAACACTTCATCTAGTGCGCCTACGCACTGCATTCAAGTCGTATTTGTTTCAAATCCGAGGAATAACGGTCAGAAATGTCATAAAGATTATTTTTATCTCTATAACTGTAGCCAAATTCGATGTAGAATGTTCAATAACAAAACGTTGCTAAACGTTACTAAGCAATGATGGCATAGGAAAACAACATTTTTTTCAATGCTCCTGTCATTAGATTTTAAATAGGTAAGTAGGAATTGTGTTACGTACAAGTAATACTTACCTAGCCAATTATTATTAAGTTTACAAAATACGTATTGATACGCATGAGATAAGAATAAAAATAAGATGGTATTTAATGTATAGATGAAAAGAAACAAAATGGTAAGATTTTATTTCATATTAATTTACCACATATTATATCATCCAGCATCTATCTCCGATTCTGAACTTGAATTACCAAACGTTTGCAATCTCTCCCTTTAAATCTAAAAGTCATTAGGAATGACACAGTTTTATTTTTAGGTGATCTGAAACTTCTGTCGAACAATGTTTATTATAAACATGACTTCAAAATTTAGTATTGTACATAATCTAGTTGAATTTAATACTGAAATTGTGGTAATTGTGAAAGAGTCTAATGAAAACTCTAAAAATCATATGTTTTTGTCTGCCTATTTCTGCCGCCAAGCAGTAATATTAGCATTACTGTGTTCCGGCTTTGAAGGGTTAAGGGTGCTGGTGAAATTACAGGCACATGGGACTTACCCTTAGATCTTTGCGACTTAAATCTTTGAGTTACCATGAGGTGCACGAGTTGTTCGTCGCGTCACTTGATATTATAAAAAAAATCTTTTCAACTTATATCTTACTCTACATTTTTACACACACACAATCACACAATTAAAATTTTAAGCCAATGGCAATAGGAAATAGAACCGAACCCTAGAAGTCAACCCTTCAATTGAGAAGCAATAGTTGTGGCACTGGGCTACCACTGTTCCTGCACTTGTGAACATTACTTAAACTGTACAATAACATTACGTTTATCAAAAAGGTTTTCTCAATATGCTTTTGGAACCCAAATAATAAATATTTTTATGCAAGATGCAGTTTGTATAAAAACCAGTCAGCAGATGAGCCTGCGGAATGACAGTTGCAAATTTTTTATTTATTTTTGCTTCTTTTGCCGACGGCCTGACTGGTTGCTTGAAATTTATTTGTACAAAAGTATGGAGAAAGCTTTTTATTTGTGAAACGACCTTAAAAATTAAATAATGCAGGATTTTAATGACCCCGCGAGCACTATGAGCATGGTATAATAAGACAAATGTCGTAACTCCATACAAAAGTAAAAGCGTCGCGCGCCGTGTACGGACGCACACACTCGCATAATCTCACGGTGTACTGGGCTCCGTCACTCACACAAGGTTATGTGATAGGTGCCTACCGCTGAGTGTACCGACGTCGGCACAAACGCTCATACAAATCTCATTTATAAGCATTCGGCTTCGGCACACGGCTGGGAACGTTATTTTCACCTCTCTGAGCGCGTGCTTATGTTCCTTTTTCCGCGTAGTGAGTTCCTGGTGTCATTAGTCAGACTTAGTAGGCTATTACAGCGTAGGTATTTCCGATTTTGTATGAGAATGATGTATATGTAACGTAATAACTATTAAGTAATCTGTGCTTGCGTTGCCAACATTGGTCGTCCCAACGTCCATTTCATTATTATGCGAACGCGAATGTGCGCACGTGGACGCATCTACGTGCGAACACTGCACGCGGCAGTTGTACACACATACAAGCCGAGCTGTTATTTTGTACGGAGTTACCATATCGCACTGTTAATACAATAGTGTATTAACTCCAAAAGTGGACTTTCTCAGAATCAATGAAAAACGTATTGCTCAATTCCCGCAAAAAATCATAAAAATATATGTATATGTTATAGTTTATTATAGATACAAACAATTTCCCAAATATATTTAAAAATAAAATGGAAAAAATAATTTAATATTTTTGAATATGGATTATTGTGGCCAGAACTAGCTCACATAAAGTGTGTCTCATTTCTTACAATATTCTAACGGTTTTTTGACATGCAGAGAATCAAATTTTACGTTCAATAGTGATATAATATTAAATTTCACATATTTTGAGTTACAACACTATTGTAATAGCACCGTATATCGTTTATTTGAAAACAAGTAAGTTACAGGTCACAAAATTTAAAATTTAACAACAACGAAAATTGAGTAACAAAAAAATAATTAATACGATAATTAAAATCTTAATAATAATTCATGAAGTAATAATAATAAGCTACATAAAAGGGCCCACTGAAAATTAGTGTTACAGTCTTTACTCGGCTGTGACATTGGCTGAGTGGATCCTTTTACATACGCCACAACCGCGCACATGACCTTTATTCACATTAAGTTGACCGTCTAAAATTTGGTATGTTTACTGCGTTGTTATTTTTTTTGCTTTGTCTTTTTTATTTCTTTCTGTATATTTTTGTGTTGTGGCATTGTAATAAATGAATTATATTCTATTATATTCAAAACAATAATAAAAAAATAAAAATAAAAATATTATCAGTTAATTTGCAATTACGTTAAATTAATAACAATAAATTAGTAAATCAATTGATAGTATCACACAATACTATCATCAAACGTGTAGATTGATTGCTCTGTAAGCCACGTTTTCAGGAGATATGTGAACAAATTCCTCGATGGTGCATTTCAACTTCTCTTATTGTATGAGCGCTTGGTAAGAAAGTCTCAGATTCGATACCCGGCTGGACCAATTTTGACGTGGACGTCCTAGATAGTGCCAAGGGGTTAATTTTGGTACTTTGGTACTCTAATTTGATGTGGTTATTTGGCACATTCGTATGAAGTACCTAATAGTTAACATAGAGGAACTATTTGCATATATACCCGATCAATTTACATTCAATTAGGCGCAGTTCAGACGACAACGCGTGCTTAATGTGTGTCATGAAACCGACACTCATACGCCTCAAAACAAGGCTAGTGGCCTGCTGCTGCCTGTAACTGCTGCGCTGCTTCAAGAATAGTGGCCCAAACCAAACTTAGTTTCTTTTTTGACTCATTATTAAAATTTGTTCAGACAATGCTAAATTTGATTGTGAATGGGATACAGGGCTGGTCATTGGTTAAAATAATCACATGACAACGTTGACACGGTCTACAATATCGCACTGCTATTACAATAGTGTTGTAACTCAAAGTATGTGTAATTTAATATTATGTCATTATTGAACGTAAAATTTGATTCTCTACATGTCAAAAAAACCGTCGGTAGAATATTGTAAGAAAAAATCAAAAGATATCTACTTAACTCAAAATGAGACATGCTTTACGTGAGCTAATTCTGGCCAAAATAATTCTTATTCAAAAACATGAAATAATTTTTTCCTGTTTTATTTTTAAATATATTTGAGAAATCGTATGTCTTTAATAAACTATAACATATAAATTTTAATGATTTTTTTTTGCGCGAAGTGAGCAATTCGTTTTTCATCGATTCTGAGAAAGTCCTCTTTTTGAGTTAATACAGTATTGTATTAACAGTCCGATATGTTAATTTTGAGCGGCAGACACTTCTCAATTTTTTTTAAACCGTCTTTCTGATGAAATGTATGTTTTTGAGACAGGTTACTATTCTAGAAAGCCATCGAAGTGTTGCATAAGGCGCAATGGCATCGTGGTTGGTTGGATTTTTAATATTCAAGTATTGTAGAATATATTTATGATATATTTATTTCGAAACACGGCCGAGAACATTTTACTAAAATATTTTCTCATTATCTCTACAACAATCGAATGAAACTGATTTCTCACAAATGTAGTACAAAATTTTGCAGAATTTTGTCGTTTTTCTATCGAGTGAAGTTTGGTTATTGCGCGGGTCTCGCGTAGTGTAATGAAAGTAAGTAACGATCGGTCCACATGAATTTATTGTAGAAATATTCGTAACAGGAAGAAATGGCGTATTTATTACTGTTTATAAAGCACGTCAGACGACGGAACGAAGCGAAGTAAGAATGGCGAAGAAAAAGAATTACACAGCGATTCAATATTTCTAAAGTAAAAGAACCAGAGAAAAGGGTGATAAAAAGATGGAATGACGTGAAATGAAAGTCCCACAGTTCTACAGGTATCATTAGTATCAATAACAAAAAAAGTTGAATTCTATTTTTTTTTAACGTCCAATAACCGATTTTGCGTGTGTCACTACAATGTATTAATATGACCGCCACACTGTGAATTTTAATTATTTTGTGATGGGAGTACCAACTCAACATCTGTCGATTATCATGAAGGAGGAATTTTAGCCGAAGGGTATCATGAATCGACGCTTCCGATCCACCCGACACTCACGTTGAGTCACACGTCGCAGCCCATACGTGTAAATAAATGGTGTTATATTATATTATTATACGTATTGGTCTATAAGGTATGTATTTACAAGTCAAGTTAAAAAACAAATAATAAATTAATTGAAGTTTAGGTAAATAACAATATAGTTAATGTGCTAAAAACTATTAGCTAATTTCTGTACTACGAGTACCAAATGAATAAATAGATAAATAAAGATGAAAGTGACCTGGTGGTAAGCGACACTCCTGTCCATAGCAGTTGCAGTGCCACTAGAGCTTTAAATAGCTATGATCTGAGGGACACTGCCACTGGGCCCGTCACTTTGAGACACAAGTGACTAGTCCCGTGTGTCTATAATTTCATCAGCACCCTTGCCCTTCAAAACCGGAATGCACTAATGCTCACATTACAGCTTGGCAGCAGACATAAGTAAGGTGGCAGTGCTTCCCTGGACGAACTCTTTCACAAGGAGCTCTACTTCACTCTGGTGCACTTCCCAGAACACCCAGACTAAAAATCGAACCTAGGAGTTCCTGTGCTCTTTCAGGTATTCTCGATCTAAGATGTTTAAATTAAATGTTGTAATGATAAATGTATTCAAATATATATTTATCAAGAGCAACCCCTAGAGTTTCTTGCTCATTCTTCTTAGGGGAATTTGCTTTACTAATGAGCAGTAGAGTTTAATCAGTATGACGATTTCAAGTGTAATTTGCTTGTCTATGAAATAAAGTTTATTTAACTTTGTCTTTGCCCAAGTATATAACCTTGGGTTACCGAGGTCGACAATATTCCCATCTCAGTTTTTAGAAATCGTCTCCACAATAACTTTACCCGGAACTCTGAATGGCCAGTTAATACAGCGCCTTTTTTAATCTCTCGTACAGATTGAAAGCGAATAATTACAGTTTTCCAGAATAATCTTAACGTTTCTTTCAAATTAGCGACAAAAAACATTACCGACTCAAGGTATTTTTAAATGTATCAAACTCAAACTCTGTTGCGAAAAACTTTATAGCTCACAACAAAAAAACAAAAACGGTATATAAACAACTTAGAATTCATTTGGGCAAAGGCAGAATTATCGCCGAAAGCGATCTCCTCCAGACAACCTTTGAGGCAGAGGAGAACTGAACAGCGAGAGAACCGTAGGGTGCCAGTGGTAAAAATTTAAATGCGTTATTAAAAACTCATATTATCATATTTTGAAATAATAAATGACCGTAATATTATATACCTTCAAATTTTAGTGGCAGTGTAGCTCCTTGTGACAGAGTTCGTCCAGGGAATTACTGCCACTATCACGTCCAGCCTCCATGGATGACCAACGTCCAGCCTCCATGGATGACCAGATTGACAAGCCACAAAGACAGATTTACTTGACTGACAGGAATTCGAAATTAGACCGACTTTGTTTTGGCCAAAAGACGACGACCGACCTTCCTTTCTTTGACAAAGGAATTCCTGACTAAACCTCAGACGTGAGCAGACGACTGACTAAATTGTACAGACAGACTGTACAGCCACCTTACCTATTTCTGCCACCAAGCAACAATGTTAGCATTACTGCATTCCGGTTTTGAAGGGTGCTGGTGAAATTGCAGGCACAACTTGTCTACTTATGTCTCAGGGTGACGGGCGCAGTGGCAGTGCTCCTCAGAGCTCTGAGTGGCGCTGCAACTGTTATGGACAGACGTGTAGCTTACCCTCAGGTGCGTGACTTGTTCGTCCCGTCACTTAATATTATAAAAAAATATTTGTTTACTGTAAATATATTTTTGCAATTTAATTTAATGTAATTTTCGAAGCAGTAACTAGACTCTCTTGAAGGTCACATTACGTAGGCCGGGATTTCTATTTTGAACCAATCAACAAACACTAACTATCTGAACTAACAAAGGTTAAACAGAGTGTTCACTTTTGAAATGTGCTTCCATTTGAAACCACCACTGTTTATCGATTAATGGCACTACTCCCGCATACCAGCTACCCACTGCCAATATATTTACAGTCAACTATAAATCGATTTTAATAGGGTCTAGCGGCTACAAACTCAAGCAATGTTTATTTCATATTGGTTATATTTGTTTATATTGGTTTATAATTTATAATATTTACCGTGTTCTTATTTTCTTATATTTTAGAAATTGGAACTATTACGGATCGAAAGATTTTTTCTGAGTGTTCGATCTTTGTATTAATAATTGTAACAAAGCAGTGGAGAAATTTTACAAAAAAAAAAACTGAATATCAATTCAATAAGAATTTAAAATTGAAACTATTTTTAACCGACTTCAAAAAAAGGAGGAGGTTCATTTCGACTGTATTTTTTTATTTATGTACGTTACGCGATAAATTTGAAGGAAATATTACAACTCTAAGGGTGGCAAACTATAGAATTAATCCGGTTTCGTGCACTTTCAATCAAACTTGCGTAATAAATGTAATTCCACGCACTTTTGAAGACGGTTTTTTTTACATGAAAACGTTACATTCGGATCAAAATCACGTATATATTTGTTTTATCAAACAAACCAGCGTTTCGGATCCTTTACAGGCTCGTTATAGACAAATTCTTTTTTATATTAATAACTTTTGTAATTATAGAGAAAAACGAACCTATGTGGTCGGGCTTAGATTGCTGGTGGTAAGCGCCACGCCTGTCTATATAACAGAGCTTCAAAACACAAAGATCTGAGAGGCATTGCCAGTGCACCCGTCATCCTGAGACGTAAGTTGACAAGTCCCGTGTGTCTGTAATTTCACCAGCACCCTTACCCTTCAAAACCGGAACGCAGATTACTAAAGCATTAGCTCACATTACTGCTTGGCGGCAGAACTAGGTAAAGTGCCTGTACTTCCCTGAAAGAACTCTTTCACAAGGTCTTATTGCTATTAAACCATCGACATTAACACAAACTACAACATACATACATACATATACTTCACGCCTTTTTCCCATCGGGGTAGGCAGAGACAACAGTCTTCCACTTGCTACGGTCCTGACACACATTCTTCGCCTCATCAACACGCATCAATGCTTTCATACACGCTCGTCGGTTAAGGGTACTCTTGATCTGGCCCTTCTTTTGGCCTCAATTTGGTCATGATACGTTCTCCTTGGTCGGCCCATACCAACTTGCCCGCTCACACTCGCCTTATAAATCTGTTTCGTCACTCTTCTCTCATTCATTCTCTCTACATGTCCGAACCATCTAAGCATCCCTTTGTCTATCTTTGTCACTATATCTTCATCCACGCCGCAACGCTCTCTTATCACACTGTTCCGTAATTTATCCATCCGAGTCACTCCAGCCATACTCCTCAAAGCTCTCATTTCTACTGCATTAATTCTACTTTCATGCTTCTTCTGCCAAACCCAACATTCACTACCATACATAAGTGTAGGAACCAGCACCCCCCATGCACAGCCAATCGTGCCTTTTTAGAAACTTTCTGGCTGCCCATGAAGGTATGCAAGGCACCGTTCACCTGATTCCCTACAAACTACAACAAGTTGCGTATAACAAGTTGAGTATAAATGTGCACAGATATTAGTCTGATGTATGATGTGTATACGGGATCACGGTTATGTGTGTTGTGTGTAAATAGGTGCAGGTGTTGGAGCACCGTAAATTACCATTGTATTGCTATTTTGGAGTTGGACAACACATTAAGCTTAGAAGGATGAGTGAGATACGCACGTTGGTGCAAGTTAATAGAAGAAGATGTACAGAGAATATCATACTTACTCGGTAATATGACAAAAAATATTACGTCTACCTTTAAACACTTATTGGTGTTAATAACAAAAGTTAA
>NW_020653492.1:4435189-4450716 GCF_003589595.1 Hyposmocoma kahamanoa
ACGTCTTCAAAGGGTGTTACAAACTATACGTGTTCTATTTAATCCAGGTATTAAAAAAATCATCGGTATATTATATGGAAGGTAAGTTTGTGTTGTATTTTCTATCGTGAACATTTTTAGGTGTCGTTTTTTCACACCGTATGCTAATTAGTGCATATCCTCAATTTTGCTATACATTTTCCCCGAAGCGATTGATTCAACACTTTCAATGTTGTGCGCCTGGTGTTAATCGACACGCCTACCCATAACAGTTACAGTGCCACTCAAAGTTTTAATCGTAAAGATCGTCGCACTGTCCGTCATCTTGACAAGTCCCACGTGCCTGTAGTTTCACATGCCCACATTACCGCTTCTTCCGAATTCTTTTTTATGTATCTTTTACGAATACGAAATTATTCTCACGGTGTAGATAGTCTCTGAATAAATACACAGGGTTCAAAAAATTGTTCAAAGATAAAAAGAAATGCCGAAATGCCTTCTGCAAACGCGAGCAAGTTAAATTGAGAAAAATCTAAATAATAATTCGACTCGATTTACTTTTCCTTATTGAGAGAATTCCCTTATTTGTTCAACGAATCCCCTCAGGATCTTGACGAATTAGAGGAGCGATTGGAAATGTATAAAGGAAAATGATGTTTTTTTTTAATTTTCTAGTTATATGAGCACGCAAGCTTTTTTATTTATGTCTACAGTATATTCGTGTTAAATTTAATTTTACTTTCATATTCTATATATTATTTACCGAAATTGTCTTGAGCATTTCAAGGCTTCATAAAGGTGACTTCCTACATTCGAACAAGTCGTGCACCTGGTGGAGAGCGGCACATTTTTTCATTATTCAGCAGTACCACTCAGAACTTTAAATCGCAAAGATCTGAAGGGCACTGCCACTATGCCCGTCACCCTGAGATATAAATTAACAAGTCCCATGTGCTTGTAATTTCGCCAGCACCCTGTCGCAGCAGTCGCTACAAATCTCTTTGTACATATTTTATAATATAGTCTTTTTCAGTTTTAGTTTTATATTTAAATTCTAAATTTATATGTGATTGTTTTTGACGCCTTTTCTCATTGACTTACAAATAAATGGACGACGGGTGTAATACAAAAACCACGAAAAAAATGTCCCAAGTCAACCTATTTAAACGTAGTGACATTTAAAGGAATTTGAAAAAACTAAAACGTTGAATTTAAATTGTAATGTCATCGCAGTACTGTCTAATTTTGCTTGCTTCGCTGTCAGTCGAACAAACGAAGACTAAAGCGTGAATGACGCTCTGTATACGATTTTAACGCCCTATAAGTTCGGACACTTTTTAGCGCGGACCCGACTTCCATATAATTGTAAGTCAATGCCTTTTCTTCACTTTTGTTTGCTGTTTTACTTTGATAGCTACATGTTTTCTTAAACTCCATTTGGCCTTGCTCACTCATTGTTAGCACCCACCCTTTAACCAATTTATACAGTTCGCTATACACGCTTTAAAACAAAACCGGAACGCTGTGATGCTCAGAAACAGATGAGGTGATATTACTTCCTTAGGCGAGGTCTTTCATAAAGAGCTCTACTGTTACAAAATCTTGAGTCTCATAGTTATCAATTAATCAATTGTTTATCCCACAGACATATATATCTAGATACACGCCGCAAGTGTACGTACTTCGCGTGCCCAAAGTAAGTGCAATTCACTTACTTGCCCTGCTACACTTTAGAACGCGCTCGACGGTTATCGTAGATAAACACCAGTCGAAAACGCGAAAAATGCATAATTTGCCATTATAAACTGCAAAAGCACCACAACTGTGGGTAAACGGGTAAATAGGGACGTTTCCTTCCACGGGCGCTGATTTTGTAATTAGAAGATGCATAATTTATTTTAAAAACAATTAAATTGATTTTGTATGAATTTCGAGGAAACAAATAACCAACCGAGTGTATGACTCATGTTTGTAATACATTGCGGCTTTTACTTTGTGTGATATATTTGTGATCCTTTGTTAATACGCCATGAATATCGAACGAACGCACTTTTGTATAATGCATTCAGTTTCGTGGTACGGCCGCTTGTACATTTCTACATTTAGTGATGTAACACTGTTCTCGATTCTGATCGGTTTTGAAAACAAAGGGACGAAAATTAATAACTCTTTTGTTAAAACGTTTCGTTTTTTTTTTAGTTTTGTAGTATCTATTATCAGTAGTATCTGTAATTTCGATAATTTTTGCAGCACGTTGCCTCAAATGTCCGAATATAGTGAGCAAATAATTACATATATCACCGGATACATAGTACGAGTAATACAAAAAAATACATAATGCAAAGAATCAATATTGCGCTGTCTTTACAAAAACCTGAAGTTTTCGTTGCTTTCGAGGACGAAGGTTGTCTAGTTTATCCCACCTAAGATGCCATCCAAATGTGCAGAGTTAGAAATCCGAGAAATAATAAACAAATCACAAAAATTTTACACGAGGCCGTCATTAGGTAAACCTCTTTTGATTAATAAGATTTTACCATATTTTGTCAGCAGTAACATTTTCATTTGTCTTGCCATTCATCAATGTGATCAATTACCAACAGAAAACCATCTAGTAAAATTAATTAAGACAGTCGCAAGTTCATATATTGACGTGCATTTTCATTATTTAAATTAAGCGCTAATAATAATAAGCTTATTTTATTGAAAGGACAATAATTTTAATATTTCAAGTCGATTAAAAATTAAAGTCTAAATTTTTTTAAGTAATCAACATTTTTGAAAAACAAGTAAAATAAAAGACTTAACTATCTTATTCTAGTATTTTTCTACTATATTAATATTACGACTACTTGTAATCAACAAATGCTTGAACAAAAATTATTCTATTTAGAATCCATTAATCGAATAAAATACACGTGTTTACGTGTATTCCGTTCAATCAATCGATTTAGAGCGAGCGGAAGGCGGTTTCCATCACCAAATAGTCCTTGTGACGTCATATTGGGTACAAAAAATGTGGCACGCTTGGTTTTCACACACATTGCTGTACTTGCGGCGTCTATCTAGATATATGTCTATGGTTTATCCCTATTTATTGTAATATGTAAATATGAAATAAATAAAAAAGGCAATAGAATTTACAAAAGCGCATTCAGCAAAAGAGCAAACCAATGCCACATAATTTCAAATAGAAACCTCACGTATGTCCGCTAAATAAATTTCAATCCTAACCTCACACAATCACCTAAAAGCTACTTCATCAGCTAAGGTACCGCTGACGTATCCAACCCCGAATATTACCACCACAAACTTAGTCTTTGCCATTGGGAAAATATCAGACCTCTTTGAATATAAAAAAAATCTCGTTTTATTATGTACTTTATTTTCATTCTTTTTAATTTTATTTTGAGGTAGACTGTTATTTATATCATTAGACATAGAGAATCTAAAATCAATGTATAAAGCATGACCTGCAAGCGTAATAAAAATTACGTACAAAATTGCGGGCCTTTAAAATAACAAATTTTTTTGGTTTCGATTGCATATCATAATGTTTTTACTACCCATTGACATGTTACTACCATAATATATATTCAACTATTTTTTGTGAAAATACTCCACTAGTTTGTTATTATTATTTATAAAAAAGATCGAATAAATACAAAGAAAAATTTCTTCGAATCGGAAGGAATTTTCTTTGTATTTTTGTTCAATCTTCGTATCAATAATAATAACTGAAAATTTTAATAACTGCTTCTATTGAAATCCATTGTTCTTAAACGTACCATGCGATCACAACGTAACAAAGAACCGCAAAAATAACGTTGCGGTAATGTAAGTTGATATTGAAATAGGACTGTTCTATTGAGTTACTACCTCCCTGTCGTTCGAAGTCTCTATTAGAGATGATGTACAGAGCCAAAAAGGCATTTTGATGGTGTATTGAATGCCAGCAGTGTATTTGCAAATTGAATATCTTTAGAACCGTGGCGACGGGATTTTATTTATGTAATAGATTTGCGTGTGTCGGGAAGATAAGTTTATATAGTACATTATTGCAGAGGCCTCCATCCCTGTAAGGGATTGCTGGACGAGTATGAGTTCCCGCCGAGGCTTATATAGTGCTTTTCTCAAACAATGCGAAGAAATAATTAAAGATTAAAGAAAGGAAGATGTATAATAGAAAAAGTAAAAAAATAATAATTATAATTATTATTTCACATATTAGAACAATTATTATTGCTGAAAGAAAATATTGTTCTTCCAGACACGTTAAGGGCGCGTGTCCACGCTAAGAAAACTCGCCGGGTCTATGCAAGAATTCGTGTCATTTCTACACACGAACTGTGTACACTGCCTCGGCGCCGGACATTGTATGAGGCGCATTGTCAGTAAACGAACATTATGCGCGTGGACTGGTGTTGTAAAGTACCACTGTTGCACTATTTTATTTATTTATTTAAACTTAATTGCACACAAAACAGTACAAATGGCTGACTTAATGCCATTAGGTATTCTCTACCAGTCAACCGGAGAGCTAGGTTCGAAATAATTAACAGGGGTGCATAACATGATAATTAAAACAGATAGGAAAAAGTTTATAAATAATTATGATATATAATTTAAACTCAATATAAATATAGCACATAATATTATATGACTAACTATATACTTATATAAGCAACCTATATACACACAAATACATAATATATAATACATAGACATATGTATTCAATATACATATATATATATATATATAACAACGTCAGACTAATAGGATGTAGATTGAGACTCCAATATGAAACCGCGGAGTAATTGCTTGAAAGCTAGTTTAATCGGCGCTTTTTGAATATGAGGCGGTAGATCGTTCCAGAGACGTATTGCCTGAAGAGTAAATGAATTAGAAAGAAAACCAGTACGGTGAGAAGGAATTAAAAGAGTATTTGCTGTCCACTACTAATTTTACGGCTAATAAAATGCATGATTTACTTATTATTGTAGTAAAGAGGAACGACCCGCACTGTGGCACAAAACCTTAAAGATTTATATAGATAAACGACGTACTTTCGAGGCATGGAGAGAAATATTTATTATTCTTAAGGAAGTTTTTTAAGAAATGACAAATACAGAAAAAAACGAATATGGTAAATACAAACATTAATTTTAAGTATACATTTCTTAAAATTATTATTAGGTAAATACTTGGGTAGTAAATGATTTATGCGTATTTATCTTTCCATAGGAATGCATTTATATCGGAGGAAAAATAATTAGTAGACTCGTTAATGCACTGACATGTTTACCCTACACACATCTGCCCGAAACCATTCGTATCGTGTACATACTGATCATTTTCTTGTCTGCAACAGACACGACATATTTTCGTGGCTAGATCCGACAAAGTTCTTGTCGTGTTCAAGATCATTCTAATCTTTTCTGTTGCAGACACGTTCAATTTCTTAGCGTGTACACGCGCCGTAATTAGTCTAGCGAACTTCTGATGCCGTAGTTGAACGTATATCCATTACTGTATTTTCGTTATCGGTCTTCTCACTCCAAGTCACTTTCGCGACGAATATAAAAAAAAACTAAAAAAGAACAAGGAATCAGGTAGGTATTTTTAATTCTCGCAATAACGAACACGTGGCATTTGGTTGTATGAGTTTTTGTTTTGATTTTTTACGTTGTTCATTAATACTACATAGATTTAAAATTTTAGAGCAGCGGATAGTAATGGATTTGTGGGCAGTAATGGATTTTCGGAAGAAATGAAGAACGTGAAGTGAAATGAAGGACAAACTTTCCGTCTTCGTTATGTGATTGTAATGCAAACATTTTACGAGCATGTTTGAGAAAAAGAAATTATCATTCTAATACTGATAACACAGCATATTTCAACATATGAAACCAAATATTGTCGTAACTCAACAATCGTACAATCGGGAGAAATATTTGTATAGCCTACATTTATTTCTCTCGTGAGTTTGGGTATAATTTATGGTTGTCTATGTGTGTGTCCATGGCACACGCGACACAGGGTTTCCGTAGTGCGGGGCTATGTTGAGTGTATGCGGTATTATTATTAATATACCACTCTTAACTAACTGAGCTACTACAGAACGAATCAGCAGCCCCCGTAGCATGCCGCCGCTAAAAAGCTACTAAACCTACATTTAGCAGTCAAATTTGAGTGATAAAACCGCCATTTTAAATTTTATCACAATTGCTAACATGGCGAACACCGTGACATTTGTTGCATCTCGAGCGCCTCGATCAATGGCTGCAAAAGAAAAGCGCAGTGCCAAATATGGCGACAAAGTTACAGCTGATTTTAAAACATTTTGACAGTTCTGCATAGTAATTTTGTCAATGTAAAAATTATGCGCGATTTATCTCATATAAAAAGAAATAATAAAAACCAACAAATTGATATAATATGAACTATTGAAAAAGGTGAGGAGAACATTTCTAATACAGTTCAATACATGAAAATAATAAGAAATACGTAAATAATTACTAATACAATGTAAAATATGTAAAAACTGAAACTACGGAAACCTTTTTTGTGTCGTCGTTTTCGCGGCGATGACCAAACGGCAATTTCATATCCCTGTTCTTCAAAATGTATGACCATAGTTCATTATCAAATAAACAAAAGAACGAATGACTCTTGTGCGGTATCTTTTCGATTCTATATTCGCAATAAAAAAATATAGTGGCACCACAGCTTTATGAACTGAAATATATATGTCACGGGGAGGTTTATCACACATTGCATGTGATATACTGCCATGCTACGGCCACATATCTTACTAATTCTTTGTGTGTTTGTCACAGAACTTTGTACTGGGCTTAACGATATTGAGATTTATTATTGATCATCAGGCTTTTTACACCTCCCTTTGCAACAGCTGACTGTCTCACACACAAACTTATCACAGTACAAATATAATAAGCGATTTAGACCTGACAAAAATAACTTCATTTTCAAATTTGAGGAATGAGAAAACCTAAGAACTCGGTAATAATATAATTTTTTCATAAAAACCTTAACATGAATGCGAGGAATAAAAATCACAGGCTGCCCTTGACAATCATATACACAAAGCCACAAATTCAATTTAACGGCAATATATACGCTTTCTAAAATAAGATTCTTATAACTAACTCCGTGGCCGAACGGTTACCATGCTGGTCTGCCACGCAGAGAGAAATATTGATAATATGGCCTACATTTATTTTATTACAATTTATTCAATATTGCTTCCTCAGACTCGAAGTATATAAAGAGTAATTATTCAGGAGCTGGCAAAACTTTCTATTTATTTTAAATTTCTTATCAAGGGTGTTCATTTTGGTGCATTACTATAAGAATGTCTAGTATAAGAATGTCAGACGTCGAAACCGCTAGATTGGTTTACTTCAGCTACTTTCACAGTCTAATGACATACGGCATTTTGCTTTGGGATAATGCCGCCGATATCAATAGAATCTTTGTCCTGCAGAAACGTGCAGTTAGGGCAATTTACAATCTGGGCCCCAAAGTATCTTTGAGAGATAAGTTTAAGGAAATTAACATTCTTACACTAGCCTCACAATACATTTATGAAAATATAATTTATGTTAAAAGGAATAGTAATTTCTTTATGAAAAATAGTGACAGACATAACATTAATACGAGGAATAAAAATAAACTAGCTTTTCTTGATAGTCGTCTTCACAAAGTCAAACAATCATTTAAGGGGCAATGTATACGCTTCTATAACAAGATTCCGGTTGATATACAAAATTTGCCTTTCACGAGGTTTAAAACTATAGTGAAACAAAAACTTTATACTAAAGGTTATTATACAACTTCTGCGTACTTGGATGACAAAAATCCGTGGTAGGAACCCGTTTAGCTCATGGAGGTAGTCTCAATCTGATGTTTCAAATAAAAAAATATTGTAAATGTTATTTACAAAGAGCAACCCCTAGAGTTTCTTGCTCATTCTTCTCAGGGGAATCTGCCTTACGAATGAGCGGTAGAGTTTAACCATTGTGACGATTTCAAGTGTAATAATGCTTACCTATGAAATAAAGATTATTTTGAATTTTGAATTTGAATTTGAACGGGAATAATATATAAAGGAAATGTGATGTAAAATTAGCCTGCAAAATTTGTACATACAATCCATTTTTTGCATTTCAGTAACTTCGTGCTTTAAGATACGAGTTTGAGAAAGGAAGGCGGCGATTTGTTTCTCTCACGAGTTTGGGTGTAATTTGTGTTGTGTGTGTCCATGACACCCGCGATACGGGTTTCTCTAGTGCAGTATGAGCGTGTGCGTGTGCGTTGAATATTTAACTGAAGATTACATAGACTCTACTTATAAATAGTTCTTATTCGTTACTAGACTTGTGTATAAAACGGTCATAAAATCATTAATAATTGTTTCTAAAATATAATATAGACACACGCTTGGCCATATGAGGCTGATAGAACACGCGGTGAAGTCATTCAAAGGCAAACTAGAGCAAAAATTATGAATCTCTTATACCAACCTCGTTGCCATAAAGTAATTTATAAGAATAACTGCTTCAACATGTGTATAATTATTTACAATAAATTACCAAACGAAATTAAATTGTTACAAGGACATACTTTTAAATTAAAATTGACAAAATGGTATTTGACACATTGCTTCTATAGTAATAAAGAATACTTAGAATTTACAAATTCATTACATTAATTAGAAACTATAGAGACTAAAGAAACAAACATTTTACTTAAAACCTTTGTAATTACTGTATTCTGGCAAATAAACGTATTCTATTCTAGACAGAATTTCGTTTCGATTTTATAGAAAATATCGATTAGCATTCAAAATTTCCAACCTCACAATATCGTTGAGAAAGTCGCTTATATCTAATTTTCTATTCGACTGTCCCTATCCATTACGCAATTCTATTTACTCGGGGGATCATTCCCCCGGAGGGGATCCGTTTTATTATTTTATGGCCCGTATAAATTCGTCCATCAAGGTCGCGGGTGACGATTCGTGATAGATTTTTGATGACATTTCATTTGATTTATGATGTTTTCTTTCTTTTATTATCACCTGTATTGTATTGTTTTAAGTAACTCTAATTGATATAAAAATGTACTATAGAACAATATTATAAATAACACGGAAAAATAATACAGTTGAACTGCACATTACACAAATACTTCTGTCGGCCAAGGAATCGAACCCGAAACCTTTGCGTGGCAGACCAGCATAGTTGAGCTACGGAAGCAGTAATTCGGTTGCATTAGTTATCCTAGATCCTACCATACCCATATAGCAGTTTATTTGACTGTTATATAATGAAAGGTATCATAAGACGAGTGTGGGATAACATCACACGAGTGTTTTAATGCATAATTATGTACAGTTACATACACTGCTTTATCTATCACATATTGTAAGCTCTCTATGATGTGTTCAGGAACCGCATGTTACGACTGGCGAAATGGTGGGAAATAAAAACTTTTCTCGCGCATGTCACGCAACCGCAGCTTTTTTTTTAGTTCATAGACAAACTAGAGTTGACCCCAACGTCAATTTGTCAAAATTGTTTGCTATTGACGTTTCATTTTGAATAAAACTTCATCTCGTCTGTTATTTAGAATTGATGTCAAATCTAATTGTTTTATTTCTCAGAGATGTTCGAAATTTGAAAGTAATAATAAAATGGAATTCGATGTTATTAATAAGCAATAATAACATTTTCACAGATATGAAATTTGTTCTAACAATGCTGGTCGTAATTTGCGGTTCTTGAACACATCATAGACGGTTTATGACATGTGTTTAGATGAAGAATTTGAATATACTTTTAGTTCAACAATCAACCACCCCAATTACCTAGTCTCAAACAAATTGGTTCGAATCCAGAATCTCTTCATCCAGCGCCCGTTGCGGTCTGATTTTTTCGGTATTCATGTGCGAAATTTAAAATTATATTTACCAGCTTTTCGGTGAAGGAATATATCGTGATGAAACGTTATAGAAGGCTATTTAAAGAGTGTGAACCTCCCAATCAGCATTTCGTTCCGGTTTTGAAAGGTAAGTGTTCTGGTGAAAATACAGGCACATGGGACTTGTCAACTTATGTCTCAGGGTGACGGACATTGTTGTTTAAAGCTCTAAATGACAATGTAACTGCCATGGACAGCGTGCCGTTCATGACGAGGCACTCGCGTTGTTCTTCCTATCACTAAACTTGTTATCATATAATCTCAGTAGATCATACAGAGTACTAAAAAACAACTACTAAACAACGACTAAAAAAAATTTGCCAAGTTTTATTGAAAGTGGATTCGTCTGCTCGTTTGCCTCCTTCTTTACATAAAAAAAACATATACTATTTATATAGTGTATTATTGATGAATTACGCTTATATCTCTTCTGTGCCCGATATAATACCAGATTTGCCGGTATTCTATCGGATTATTGGAAATGCGCGTTGAGATTACAGGAACTAATTCTATCATAACTTTGGCATGGTGAATAGGTACCGTGTTTATCCTTAACTTCACTTTTTATTTATGTGGCTCCTTAGAATAATAACGCATAGAATGATAGTTTCATATCAAACGAACTGTCACAAGTGAGCCAAAAATCAAATTCATGTAGGCTAGTTTTAGTAGTAGGTTAATTTTCGGTTTTAGTGAATATTTATATAAAAATACAAGTTGAAACGCGTTACTTCCTTGTGGAATGTGATGTTAGTATCTATTTTATGTTTGTCTGACGTATTTTTACACTCGTTTACCGCACATTTCGTCATTTTTAGCTAAAATTCTTGAGCTATTCGCGGTGCAAATTGACCTTGAGCACTGAAGGCCCGCCCGCTCGTGTAGGCCCATTGGGCGCGCTTCAATTTGCCTCACTTAGCGTGTGCGGACTAGGTTTCTATGCGTTATTATTCTAAGTGTGGCTCCATCATTATGAGAAATGATTATTTCAATGTGACGGTCGAAAGAAACTAAAAATACACTCAGCTATAGTGAATCGCAGAAAAGTAGCCTGCATGTCGGTTTTCTATCGGATACATTTCGGGGAGTGTGCGCAGGAAGTTTTCAATTTAGTTCCACCCTCACCGTTCCTTCTTCGGTCGACTAGAAGGTCCGGAGCACTCCATTCTTATGTCGTTGATATTGCACCTATTCGCACTAAGCGCTTTGCTTCCTCCTTTCTGATGCGTACGGCAAAGGAATGGAATGCTCTACGGCGTCTGTATTTCCCGAAAAGTACAATTTGGGGCTATTCAAGGCTAGACTGAATAGGAATTTTTTAGGCAAAAGCGTCCCATCATCGGTCACATCATCGTTTAACATCAAGTAGGATTGTGGCGTGTGCCTATTACTTATTAAAAAAAAGTATAGTGATACTTGTGTTCTGGAAATCGGAAGTAATGACGGTACCACAAACACCCGGACCCGGAACAATATAGAAAAGTTGATTTTCTATATCGGCATGAAAAGAATCCGGGACCTCAGAGATGGTGACACTATGAAAACCGGTGTGTAAACCACTCGACAACGGAGATCATCATAAAAGGATAAAAAATAAAATGAAAATATAGGTAGATACGAAAAATACAGGTAATATAGACACAACACCAAATTACCTATATTTTTCTTTTAAAAAATTGCGTTACTAAACCCTCGTAGTAAGAGGCGCGATTGAAAGTGGTATTTTATCTGAACAGCAATTTATGGTGGTCCGCTCAATTGATAGGCTGCTATTGCCCGATATAAGTTGCTCTATTAGGGACGGGAATGTATCGGACTGAAATTCGATATAACAGATCCGAAAGTAACAGGTATGGTATATAATAGTCATCACGTTTTTATGCTTTCGCAATCACTACACGCCGCTAACAGCTACATGCCGCCGAGACCACGACGACTGCATGAAATTGATCTCGATTGCATGAAGTCGGTTTTGACTGCATGCAGTTAATGCGTGAAGTCGTTATCAACTTCATGCAGTCGAGATCTCAGATAACGATTTCACGCAGTAACTGCCTGCAGTCGAAATAGACTTCCTGCACATAAAAAACAAAAATGTTAAAATATATATGAACCAAACTTCTTATCGTGTCGATGGCATACACTATATCGACAAAGTTTGTCTTACTTAATGGTACGTCGTTTGGGGAGGCTCCTTTCGTACACGTAATTGTTACACATACATTACGCGTCTGGCCAAACTTTGTAGTTTGGTTTTGACGCCCTTTCTTCCCCGGAGTATCGAATATGTGAACTGACGTGTCAGCCTGTGACCATGGCTAGTGCAATCAGGCCATTAAACGAAACGCCATTGTAGGGAGTCACCAGACTTATTAACGCCGAGTTGTATTAAACCGGTCAGAAAGAGTTTTATGTTCATGAACATAAGAGCGAAAAAGACGTTGTGTCTTTCGCATCGGTTCGTACGGACGTGCCTCGATATAGGTCGGCAACGCATCTGCTGCGCGTCTGCTGTACGTCGGCCGAAGACGGCTGATCCTGCTTTACAAGAAACAAATGGCGCGACAAACGGCGCGCTAACGGCCGCGTCAATGCTTCGCTTCGTCTATTGCGACTAGTGTGGTTAAACACGATCGCAACAAGACGATTCCGCGTTAATAAGTTTTGGCTACTCCCGTAATGAAGTATCAAAATACCAGTTTAATAGTTTAATCGCGTTTTATTCCCGTTTTTAATGTTGCTTCAATTATAATGCAATATCGTACTAGAAACTGGAAATCCTGTAACATTTAAATTTAATTCAACAATGTAAAATGTATGCTGCACTTATCTGTAAGTAACTTATTCATTATTTCATTTCATTACAAATTTCGGGTATTTCAGTATCCTAGACAAATCCCAACCCTATTCCTTTCCAGTATGGGGTCCAGTATAGGGTGCTAACAGCCGCCCAACGACTCTGATAAGGATTATAGTCTTAGGCCGTAGTTTTCCTCCAGAAAAGTTTTTTCGAGATAAGAGTCATTGCAAATTGTTTCCTTGTACGTCTGGATGGTCAGAAGCACATGGGTGAATGTTGATTTAAGGATTTCGAAGCTTATGTAACATGATAATAATGTTAATACGTGTTTTGTTATTTAAGGCGCTTTTATCTACAATAGGTTAAAGATATATGTTTTCATGGCATTAAATGAAGAAAATATAGAGGACAATAAAGAAATAGAAATTATCTACCATTTTGTCGAGAGCCGTGTCCTGGGGTATCGTGCCCTTTTCCCTTTTGAATATCTTTTTATGTGACAAGACGAACAAGTCGTGGTGGCAAGCGACAAGTTCAGATGCAGTGTCACTCAGAGCTTTAAATCACAAATATCTGAGGGTCACTGCCACTGCGCCCATCACCCTCAGACGTAAGTTCCATGTGCCTGTAATTTCACCAGCACTCTTTAAAACTGGAAGCTCACATTTCCGCTTGGCGGCAGAAATTGGTAAGGTGGCAGTACTTCCCAGGACGAACTTTTTCACAAGGAGTTCTATTGCTACTTAAAATTCTTATTCTTCTTCTTTTTATTAACATTGACTTCAGCAAAGTAACACTTGGATCTATTAAGCATATCGTCGCATTACTTTCTCAAACTCGTATCTTAAATAACAAAGTAACTGAAATGCAAAAAATGCATTGTATATATATTTGCAGGATGATTTCACATCACATTTACTTCAAATTCACACAATGGCTTTTAACTATTCTTAAAGTAATGCATCCAAATTAACACCCTTGATAACCGCTCACGCGATACATGCAGCCGTAGACGCATACCGCACCTAGAGGTGCCGGTGATGATTTTATACCGATTTATCGGATATCGAAGTTATAACAGGTAAAAGAACTAATATTAATTGCTATTTCGGTAACTACTCTAGCAAACCATAAAGTTTTTAATGCCTGGGTCTGTCATTTAAAAAAGTAAGCAACTTCAAAAATACGTCACGACAATCGTGTGTGTTACTGTTTGGGCTGGTGAATTTGGTGTTTATTTATTGAAAACATACCGTAAGTTTTAAGTTTACCCTGAATATAAATGTTTATAAACTATACTTTAATGAGTAATTTCATGGTAAACGTTAGAACCACTCAAACGGAATATTATCATATTTATCCAAGTACACCAAAAATTTCTTTAGGGCTTTTTAAGCGCAGGATTTGCGGTTTATTACTGCATTTTATTTGAGATGTTTTTGTTGGTAGTGCGGAGGGTATTTATTTAGCAATGCAGAATAATAATTTTTAGGAAACGAAACTATTTTTCCGGATTTAAATCGCGTTTATTTGTTTTTTCAAACAAACCGACGTTTCGGGTCCTTTACAGGTCCCATTTACATGAGTCAACCGTGACCATGGGACCTGTAAAGGGCCCGAAATAATAGTTTCATTTCCTATGTGTAACAATCGCGAAAGCCTGAGAACTTAACAATTTTTATTTATAAAAACTTGTATTTAAACTGAATGCTTTTCTAATTTGCGAAACCAAATAGCCGCCATTTTGCGGTAGGAGGAGCGCATCGCGTGAGCGGAGTTTTGCCATCTCCTGAATAATCACTCTTTATAAGATAAGTGTTTAAGAAAATAAGGTGACAATATGCCTACGGCCTTAATTTAATAATTTTATAAATATTTTTAAGTATACAATATTTAATATGATTGAGATAGCGCTCAATTACCCTACAAATTTAACTTCCATAGAAAACGAAGAGTATTGTAGCTTGGATTTAAATAAAATAAATTTCACCGCAACTTGTCATTCGCAATGAAAGAACGGAATGATGCTAATGAAAATACTGAATGTGTAATCTGTTTTTTATTTCACTTTAAAATTTATAATTAACAAAACAAAATAATGCGAGTAAAGCTATACAGATTGTTGTCGCAGTCGTCATGTACACGATATAAAAATTACAATATTAAATGTATTTAAAAAACACGTAATATTATCTTACATTAGTTACGGACTAATGTAAGATACGTGTACGTGAGCCAGTTTAGCAGCAGAAAAGCTCCTTGCGAATGAGTCCCTTCAAGGAAGTACTGCCACCTTACCTATTTCTGCCGCCAAGCTTAACGTGAACATTACTGCATTCCAGTTTGGAAGGGTAAGGGTGCTGGTGATATTACAGGATCATGGGACTTGTCTGCTTACGTCTCAGAGTGACAGGCGCAGTGGCAGTGACACTGCAACTGCTATGGACAGCGTGTCGCTCATGACGAGGCACTCGTGTTTGCCCCATCACTAAAATTGGTACTTGAGAACTGGAGAAGCTTGGTACAATAGCTCAAACCCTCGTCGGAAGTTTATGCCCAGCGGCAGTGCCCCTCAGATTTTTGCAATATCGTTTACCATAAAAAAGCCGGTACAGCTCACTTGACGAACGATCATTTTATTTATAAATTGCTGAGCAAAACAAATTGTATGATTTGACGTCACGCTTGCAGCACTATAATAATAATAATAATAATAATAATAATAATAATAATAATAATAAT
>NW_020653492.1:4465716-4554013 GCF_003589595.1 Hyposmocoma kahamanoa
ACTGTATTAATTAAATTATTATTGACTTGATATTCAATTCTATTTTGTGAAATTACTCCACTAGTTTGTTATAATTATTTATACAAAGATAGAACACTCAGAAAAAATTCCTTCGATCCGGTCGGATTCGAACCGACGCCGTGGAACCGAAAACGTGATTGGTGGATTCCCAAAGTTCTGTACAAATTATCCAAACATTTCCACATCCACACTGGCTAACTAAAACATAACCAAAACTGCCGGTTCATAATCTCCCACTAAAATTATAATCCTACCCTTCACAAGACATTGTATAGGCCGGCAATTACAAGAGGCTTACTGCGCGGCACTTCCATTATACATAGATTATCTCTTATTATGCGGATTAGCGGGAGAATTAGCCACTGCGCCTGGGATGAGTTGAAGTGGGAACATTCCGAGGGAATTATCATACTCGTAGTTGTGTGATCGATTCCAGGTCAGTTGGTTAATTGAGGTATGGATGATCGAAAATTATTAAGCTTAGAGTAGTTTCCTACCAAAGAGAAGTTAAGGCATTTATTGGAATAAATTAACATTATTTTCCAATTGACAACGGAAATGAATATTATTTTTAACCGAATTCAAAAAAGGATGAGGTTCCTCAATTCGACTGTCTTTTTTATGTACATGTTACGCGATTTCTGAATCCATTTTGATGATTCTTTTGAAACCCGTGATCATAGAGCATGCAACCGTTCCGAAATATCGGGAAAATAAAAAGAAGTCATACCGTGGTAAGAAATCTGATACTAGTGATAATCATTTAGTGAATAACCACGAAAGTCTTAAAACCTATATTATACCGATTTATCGGATATCGAAGTTATAACAGCTAAAAGAACTAATATTAATTGCTATTTCGGTAACTACTATAGCAAACCATAAAGTTTTTAATGTCTGGGTCTGTCATTTAAAAAAAATAAACAACTTCAAACTTCATACGTGACGACAATCGTGTGTGTTATTGTTTGGGCTGGTGATTTCGGTGTTTATTTATTGAAAACATACCGAAGTGGCGTTTTTTAAGTTTACCCTGAATATAAATGTTTATAACCTATACTTTAAGGAGTAATTTCATGGTAAACGTTAGAACCACTCAAACGGAATATTATCATATTTATCCAAGTACACCAGAATATTCATTAGTGCTTTTTAAGTGCAGGATTTGCGGAGTATTACTGCATTTTATTTGAGATGTTTTTGTTGGTAGTACGGAGGGTATTTATTTAGCAATGCAGAACAATAATTTTGATTTATAAAAACTTGAATTTAAACTGAATCCTTTTCTATTTTGCGAAACCAAATAGCCGCCATTTTGCGGTAGGAGTAGCGCATCGCGTGAGCGGCTAAGGGTGGCTCTGGCACGATTTGCTGAAAGACGTTGGTTCGAATTATTTGTGCCATGGACACGCACATAAACAAATTACACCCAAACTCACGAGAGAAATGAATGTAGGCCATACAAATATTTCTCCCGGCACGGGAATCGAACCCGTGACCTGTGCGTGGCAGTCCGACATGGTAACCGTTCGGCCACGGAAGCAGTTTATTATAAATGTGTACACATGTTTACTAACAAAAAGAAACCACTAGAGTATCTTACTCATTCTTCTCAGAAGAATCTGCCTAACTAATGAACGGTAGTCTTTAACCAACTTGACGATTTCAATTGTAAGTAAACTAAGTTAGTTTTAAGTTATTTTAAGATGTATAATAGTACACGAAGCGAGAAAGGGTCAAAAGGGACGGAAGATGCTCGTATCTCCAAGTTCGCAACGGTTTTTATTGACGTATTTGTATGATCGATACAGGAGACGTAATCGCGCTCATCATCGATGTTAGTTCACCGTCTCACCCGAGGAAGCGGCAGCCGAAGATGCGTCATAGGCCCTAACAGTTGACACAAAGCAATTTCCTTGTGCAACTTAAATAGTAATTTAGTTACCACTTCGATAGCGTATTCTATTTTGATCCCAACGCCATTTAGCGGCAAGCCGAGGTTGCTAATATTTCTTGTACGTAGTGTTACAGATGTATTTATTTTTAAATTTATATTTGTTTTCATTGTATATAGAATAAGTGCCCTCTGGCGCTTTTTGCTATGCCGTTACAGGGTGTCATATAATAAGGACTAAAACGTTTATATTTTAAGATTTTTGTAAACTTTATATGGTGCTATAAATGAAATGAAAATGAAACTTATTATTTGGGTTAAAGTTTCCGTTAAACTGAGAGGTCGGCTGTTCTGGCACGGTACGTGTGGCACAGGAATTCAGTGCTGACACATACCTATGATATTAATATGTAAGTACGTACATTATTTTGGGAAAATTTATTAGCAATATCTCTCGCTAATAGGGAGAGAAACATTTTTTTTTATTCGAGATACCAAATCACAGGGAGTGGACCTAATTTGAAATAAACAGCAGTTTCAAGAAGATAGCTATAAAGTTCAATTGTCCTTTGATGTGAAAGCTTACTCAAAAGACTACATCACTGTTAATTTACTTACTTCCATAGTATAACATCCTACGGGATTCTCGTGTGATGTAACGCAGAAGATATACAAACCATATTTGTGATGAAAAACGAGCGATGCGTTCTGTACCGTTTAGGTTCTCGGGTTTCCCTCAGAGGAAAGTTCAAGGAGACTGGTATCATGACTGTGGCGTCACAGTACATTTACTCAAATATGTTGTATGCCCGTAAAAATATACATAGGTAATTTCATTAAGAAAGAAGATATCCATAATATTAACCTTAGACTAAGTTCAAATTCATGGTACCACGATTTCGTTCAACTAAGGTAAACGATCTTTTATTTGGAACTGTATACGTTTTTACAATAAGATTCCGGAAAATATATTAAGATTATCATTTCCTAAGTTTAAAACTTACATTAAAAGTGTTTTAACTAAAAATTCATGTTACAAAATTGAAGAGTATGTGTAAGATGATTCACACATTAACACATTATAACGCACACACTCAACATAAGCGCACTAGGGAAACCCAGTGTCGCCGGTGCTCCTCTGCGTGGCCACGGCGGCAGTTATCATATTCGCCGGGTCATCAATTGTCAATTTATCCAGAACGTTGATTATTATCTGGTGGACACGTTCGACTTGTCCATTGCCTCTCGGTTGACCAGTTGTTATAGCGTTATGGATGATATTTTCTGTAGTACAATTGTCTACGAAAGCATGTGAGATAAAGGAAGCATTACGGTCAGTAATAATTCGTTGTGGTGAGCCAAAAGTTTGTTGCTGAATCTATGATTTATCTAAAACTTCTTCAGAGGTAGTCTTTGTTGGGTAAATCCAGGTAAATTTTGTAAAACCGTCTATTTCAGTCGATAAGTACTTGAAGTTCTTATTCATCGACGTCAAAGGGCCTAGATGGTCAGTGTAGTAAGTAGAGATTGGTGTGTCCCCTTTGTCAATTGGATTCAAAGGTTACCACCTTCTTTTCTTCCTTTCTTATGCGAAACCAGAATACACTCCACACAATTGTCTATGACTGATTTAATTTTTCTTTCAGATTTTCAAAATAGTACTCTCTGTATATGAGTTCTTCAGTTTTCATCACTCCGAAATGTCCTTTCTCATGGTGTTTTCTTACAATTTCATTTTGTATTTTCTTAGGTAGGTAGATTTAACTTTATACAAACTTCCACTATCTATACAGTAGTCTTCGTAGGGCTCTTTCTCTAATACTTTTTT
This sequence comes from Hyposmocoma kahamanoa, assembly GCF_003589595.1. Lineage (NCBI taxonomy): Eukaryota > Metazoa > Arthropoda > Insecta > Lepidoptera > Cosmopterigidae > Hyposmocoma > Hyposmocoma kahamanoa. The sequence continues at coordinate 4,469,460 of NW_020653492.1, forward strand.
TAAATAATTTTAGTTTCAAGTCGTCGTCCTATGCTCTCTTCAGTCGTGCAGTGATATCGGTGAGTATATTGACATTTTTACAGGGTTTCTGCTAAGTGCAACAGCGTGCTTGTTTTTTATTCCAGGTCTGTGTTCAATAGTGTAGTCGTATTCTACTAACATTGAAATTTTATTTAACTTTCCAATGATATGAAATGCCACCACGGATAATATTTTTGGTGTGACTATCAATTTTGCACTCCAAAACAGCACAATAAGGCATTTTTCAAAGATTTTAGAGAATTTGCACGAAAGAATGACACAGCAATAGCATACAAAGCGAAAATGGCGGTCTGAGTTCAGACAGGTCTTTCGAGACCCTTGGCACACGTCAGACACTAACTAACCACTTCTACTGTATTTATTGTTCTGTGATTATAATGACAGCACACGGGAGCAAATAGTCAATTAACTAAAGTTGTCGTTTGTGATGTTAGTAATATAATCCTACGAGGTTATTAATGTTTTACAAATAACCCAGTTTAAACAAATAAATTATATCACTAATACAGGTTTCTTACCACGGTTTCATTTATTCTAATTTTCCCGACATTTCGGAACGATTAGGTACACGCTTCATGATCACGGGTTGATTGGCTGTATACCCTGTTTTGCTGTCGACGACTACCTACATCTCGATTACTTGTGTCGTTACCATTGTCACTCTCTTTTTTCCGACAAAGCACACTCACTGCATCTAAATGTGAAACTGTAGTCGATGCGTTTTTGTCTTTGATGACGACCTCAGTCTCTTAATACTTCTCAGTCCGGACTTATTCCCATCTGCTACCCTAAAACCGATCCCTTGGTGGATCCGTTTTATTTCAAATTATTTTCTTTCGCCATCGGATCCCCAATGCAGTGGATCAAGAATAAATATTAATATTTTTTTCCCGCCTGATACCCTGGTACTTCCAAATTTATTTTCGGTAGGTACTGTGGTACAGTCAATAACAAAATGTATCTATCTCATCAAGTAAATGTATGTAAATCATTATTATGTGATAAACATAAAATTAAACTAGATTTTAAATATTGCTCAAGATTGATTTATGTTACTTGTGTGTCACAAAAAAATTGATTGTCTGTGATAATCGTAACATTTGATCATAATTCCTCAATAAATGAATATTTGATTTCAAAACTTCTTTTTCTCTTGACTGTACTTATCTTACAAATACAATGAGGGGGATCCGTTGGGAGTTGCAAAATATAGAGGGGATCAGTTGCAATTTTAAATTGGCGGTGGATCAGTTTTGGGGATCAGATGGGAATAAATCGACTTCCGATAGGACCAATTTGTTCCCAAGAACTAGAAATACTTTCCGTGTGTTTATATTTTAGAATCATACAATTTCGTACCCCAGTATCCTGAATATTTCACAAGGCGAACAGACATTTCTATACATAAGAGTGGTTACACACACCTACTTTTTACGCAATTTATAGGCGATGACATCGACACAAACGCGCGATTACATCGATGCAATCGCCTTTAAGTCCCAAGTGTAGCGATGCAATCGCGCGTTTGCATCGCTGTTAAAGTCGCCGTGTGTAACCACTCTTATACATCGCGACATGGACGTAAACTGATAACACCAACCACTCGATTTAAAAAAGCTTTAAATTCTTATCGCCATTTTTATTTTTAAAGAATGACTATGAAGCAGCCGAGAAAAACTTTCTTTTCTTTTTAAAAAGTAAATCTAAAGTAAAAATTAGCTTGAAGAAGCCTAGAACTTCTTGGAAATGGTTTGTTTTGTGTGTTATTTTGTATATTTAAGCTTTCTATGAATATTTAAAACCGAAAATCGATAACTGTATTTTTATTAAGTTTATATTTTATTCATAAAATTTAAAATTTTGCGAGCGCATTACTATTATGACAGGTTTTACATCACTTTTCACAATGTATTTAAAGTCGCACGTCAATTTGTGCTTTCTAACCAATTAAACATTGCGCGAAAAAGTCAGAAATATTATATCTAATTTCGCCATGTTGCAATTTATATAGTTTATATTTTGTAAGCCATTAAACATGAAATCTATTAGTATTAAGAGAATTGCGTCCTATGTTTGTAACGCTTTAGTATTTTCGTTTTAAAATAGCATTACTAAGAAAACTATCATAGACTATACATTATCTAAAAACTATCTACAAAACTAAATAAAAACTGTCTACATTCTACAAAAGGTCTTGTAGCATTCTAGAAGGGTAACTTCTGAAAAAAGATAAGAATGACTCTTAACACTACCTACAGATAGTTTCTCAAAGCACTCTTGTGATCTACTAATAAAGTTGTGCCCACTTTTACTTTAAATTATCTAGAAACCTTCTTCGAAATATCTTGACGGAATTTGAACTCTTAAAGTATTCAATCGAATTAAATTCTATTAGATACCTTATAGTATATACTTACATATGGGAGTGCTGCTTGGAGACATAGTATTTATAAAAAAAAAAGAAAAAACTGCTAATAGAAAATTTTTATTATGCTGTTTCAGAATTTATTCAGCATAATGACGTAAACGTTTGATGATTATAGGTACTTCCACCTCTCCAGTTTGTTGTGCCCTATACAGAGTCTACAACTATTAAAATAATATTAACCTACCACCTTGTAGCTGTGTGTACTGTATCAATGGGTTCGGGTGAGTGCTAACAACGAGTGAGCAAGGTCAAAGCACATGTACTTACAGTTTATTAATTTATTATAAACAAGTATAGATATGAAAGCAAAACAGAAAACGATAGTGAAGAAAAGGCGCCAAAAACAATCACATTTAAATTTAGAATCTAAATATAAATCGAACTTAAAAAGACTATAATATATATACAAAAGAGATTTGTAGCGACAGCTGCATTTCGCTACACACCTTATACCATTGTAGAAAATGCAATAAAGTATTGAAAATGATATTGGTAAATGTATATTTCTAAATTGGTTCTAGTCTAAAAGTTTCGGGTAGTGCTCCAGAGTGAATTTCATTATTCTAATACTCATAGTATGGAAAATCCCCTAGTTTGCGGCCAGGCAATTGATGTGGGACATTATTATCGTTATTTCAATATTACTGCACTCAACATATTTGGAATTATTAAAAAAAAATCGAAATGAACAAAAACGTTGCCTGGAATCCTACCACCGTCATTAAAAGGCACCCTGTATCATTATTTTGTTTTTTTTGGGTGGAAACGAAACGAGCGTAGTGGACATTAGGGGGAAATGGCACGCACCCAACTTACCTAACAACCTTTTCAGAACAATTTCAATTGGCAACTCATCGTAATATTTAATAATAATAGAAAAACGGGTTTCCAAGTAGTTATTCTGTATTCAATACAATAAACAGTTCGAAGGTCTATTTTGTAAGTTTCACAAAAAGCCAGCATCATTAGCAATTCATCTGATATTTCGTTTCCAAGTGCCAAGAAAAGGCGAAACCACTCGAATACTTCTAAATGAACGAATGAATACGCAATAGCCATAGAGGTGTAAACAGGACGAGTAAAATAACCTAATATTAATACTTGTTGTGAAATAAAAACAATTCCAATTTATTTGTACACCGCGATGCAGAAACTGAGTATAAAAGAACAGGGGTTTATAGAACTATTTGTTTTTAATTTTATTTTTATAATACCAGTGAGTCTGGTGGTAACCGACACGCCTATCATAACAGTTGTAATGCCACTCAGAGCTTTAAGTCGCAAAGATCTTAGGGGCACTGCCACTGCGCCCGTCACCCTGAAACATAAGTTGACAAGTCCCTTGTGCCTGTAATTTCATCAGCACCCTTGCCCTTTGAAACCGGAATGCAGTAATGCTGACATGACTGCTTGGCGACAGAAATAGGTAAGGTGGCAGTACTTCCCTGGACGAACTCTTTCACAAGGATTGCTACTGGTAATAAACTATATGATATATATGATGTGATAACTATATGATACAAAAAAAGTTGATTAGTAAAGTCTATGATATAAAATAGGCTTGTTACAATACTAGTTACCAAAAGCTAATTTAGTATCTTTACGCCTTACCGAAATACGGCTGCGTAATTGCAACAATCAGAAATTACTATTTTACTATAGAGTTTGTGTTGCAGAATAGAGATATTATTTTCAATCAAGATAATAGGGAATGAATTTCGTTCGGTATAGCGATAGACTTATTTAATGCTAACGGGCGGTTTGTTATAATAATTCAACCAAATAATAGTACTTTTTTTTAACGCACTCAACATAGCCTCGCACTAGGGAAACTCTGCGTCGCGGGTGACACACACATAGACAACCATAAATTACACTCAAACTCACGAGAGAAATAAATGTAGGCCATACAAATATTTCTCCCGGTCCGGGAATCGAACCTGGGACCTCTGCGTGGCAGTCCGGCTGTTGGTGATGGTGACCGTTCAGCCACAAAGGCAGTTAAAACTGACATATATAGTACATATAAGCTTCGTTGCGTGATTTGACATAAATCCTTACTGTGAAACGTCAAATAACAGTTTTCGTATCGATTTTCGTCAGTACTTTCATCGTAAAACTGACACAAGTAGTATGTACGTAGACGCAGTCTCGTAGTATCGTATTTCGTGGTAAACTTCCAGGTTGTTAACATACGTATAAAATAGGTTGATAAGTAGTAAATATATATATATAATAATAAAATAAATTTTGTACCTTTCTTAAACCGTATATCCCTTACGCAGTATTGCGAGATGTGTAATAAATAATATCAAATATATTTTTATGGTAAAATTAGAATTGTTTTTATAAGTAGCGATCCTGATGCGCGTAATTACTTTTCCTTTACGTATTAAAGTAGCCTATCGTATATAGGCTATACAAATAATGTTATTTCACGCCACTTATGTCTGATATTAAACTAAACGTCTAGGCGCCTCATTTGCGTGTGGTAGGTGCAGGGTCCCACTCGGGTCACTCAAGCTCCTTCAAAAACCTCAGCATTCTCCTGGATTTACTTAGTTCTGTAGTTAGCCCCGCTGAAGCATGGCTTCAATGAACGATTTTATAATTATTTTCATTATCTACTTTAGAATAATGACTTGTTGGGTTGTTCGGAACGGAACGTAATCGTTATTGGAAACAACTTGTTGCAAAATTTTTTTAGTGATTTAATACGAAAAATACAGTTATTACTTACGGTTAAAACGGATTCATGGTGTGAGTGAGTTGATTGAGAAGTATTACTGTTTTCACAGTGGGAGACACAGTATTAACAACACAATTTCATTAAGGTACGACGAGAATCACAGTTATTTTAGACAATTTAAATATCGCATTTCACCGGCGCAACAAATCAGAGATAACCCCAAAATAGTGGTCAGCTGATTGGATGAGTGACGTTTGTGGGCGTAGACAGATCTGATTTATTTATTTATTTATTTTTTTATTAAGGCTTTGGCAAAGCCATCAGCCTAAACATGAAGTTTGTTTCTATAAATATGGCCGCCACAAAGAGGATAGGCAATTTGAGGCGGCGTGTTTGGATTGACTCGGGATTCCTTAAAACGGGCCGATACGGATATTCTAGTTCGAGATTCATATAATTTCGCGTTTTAATTTTCGATTAAGGCACAATAGCACTATCCTATTCCACTTTAAACTAGATTTCACAAAATAATTGAAAGTCAAAATAAAAACGACACTTTTCCCTCCAAAAGGTCCAGAGCGAATCTAGACAGATCTGACAATTATTTTGTATTGCCAACAAAAATATTTAATTTACGGCTGCGTTCATACAAATACGTTTCGTTTCACGCAGACTACAATACTGATCACGCTCAGCACTACAGTTAAACTTTGTTAAGTGTCGCACTACCGCCATCTGTGAACAATTTTATGTACTAAAAGTTGCTGTGATAGAAAGATAGAAGTCGAAATGCCTGCCACACCGAGAAATCCGATCTGCGCAGGATGTCGCCAGGAAATTGGCGGACATTTAATTAAATGCACAGCTCCAACCTGCACTAAGGTCTACGACCTAGCTTGTGTCGCACCGGATGGTCTTTCGAATGATGAAGTTAAGACTTGGATTTGCCCAGAATGTCGAGCCAGCAAAAGAAAAACTGGTGACAGTTCTACACAACTTCGCTCTATTCCGCCGATCTCAACTGAGAACATTTCAGGATCGCAAAAGGAAATGACTCCTCAGAACTATGTGATAACGCGTAATAAAAGGCCAAGAGCAGAAGTTTCCCCTTCGGATTTCACTTCACTTAGGGACGAAATGAGAGAGCTATTCAGATCCTTCACAGCCGCTCAGAAACAAGAACTTAACGAAATCAAGACAAATTTACAGGCAATTCAAACTACAAATTCTAGTATAGAAACGTCTATCTCCGTCCTAGCAAGTCAGAACGAGGAGTTTCAGAAGAGAATTGATCACCTTGAATTAGAGAAGAATAAAAACCGGGAATACATTGCGGCTTTAGAGGAAAAAATTGAGGATTTACATAGACTAACCCGGAAAAACAATATCGAAATTAAAAATGTACCTAAAAGGAATCCTGAATCTAGGGATGACTTAATCGGCATGACCCTCAAACTGTCCTCTAACATTAACCTAGGAATGGTAGCCGGTGACATCAAGGATATCTTTCGTCTCGAGGGAAAACAAGGAAGTAAAACCTCCACAATAATCGTGGAACTCGGATCCACATTGCTAAAGAGTGACCTGCTTAAAAAGGCTAAATCGTTTAACATAAAAAGCAAAATTAAGCTACAAGCAAAGCACCTAGGACTCACTACTGAAGAAGACACGCCAGTATTCGTATCTGAACAGTTGACCCCTAAGGGGGCTCGATTGTACTTTTTAGCACGTGAGCTAGTCAAGGCTAAAAAGTATAAGTACTGCTGGACATCCTTTGGCAAAGTGCTCGTGAGAAAAGATGATACCTCCCGAGTTATAACCATCAACAATGAGACGCAGGTTCATCATCTCTCACAAGGGATCTGACTATTTTCCACAGTTCATTGTTACAAAAATTATATAATATTAGTATATAATAATAGCCATAGTTATTACTTACTAGATCGCCGAATAGGCAAAATTGATAATTTTAATATAGCTTTTACTAAAATAATGATTATTAAAAATTGTAAATATACTTTACTATACGCACACACTCACACTTCCTCACAAAATCCACTGTACGCTTACAAATTAACTGAAAACATAAATATACTGTACACAGCGCACACAGAAATACCACACTCACATTCAAATAACCACAATTACGTTGTCGTTGATGTCACGGCATGGTACCCTGACTGTCGTTTTTTAGGTAATAGTCACTGCTGTATTGACTCCTTATCGAATAGTTTACATCATTATGAGTAGTTTTAGTACCTTGCTTGATTTAGACAATACTGAAATTGCTGACTCAAGGAGCTGTGATATTGACGACTTTAGTAAATACACGCAAGTGTTGGGTGATGATCTGACTGTTTTAACTCAAAATATCAGGAGTATTTACAAAAACATTGATGACCTAGAATTGAACCTGGCTCGACTAAAATTTTATGTTGATGTCCTGATCTTGACAGAATGCAGATTAAAAACCGGTAAATCTATTCCAATTTTGGAAAATTATATTTCTTACCATACCACAAATCAACTAAATCAAAATGATGGTGTAGTTGTTTATATTAAAAATGACCACCAGGCCATTGTAACTGAAGTCTGTCTGATTGACTCGTCAGCACTTCAGATTGTAATTAACAATTGTATAATTCTTGGGATTTACCGTTCACCATCAAATACAAATGCTGATAGATTCATTCAGTCGCTAAACTCTCACCTTGGTAGCATTGCAAGTAAAACCACAGCTATTATGGGCGACATTAACATTAACTTAATTATCAAACCTACAGAAATTTCTACTGAACGCTTAAATAGACTAAACTATCTGGACATTTTATCTTCGCACGGTCTTCTGCCGGGACATCTTTTGCCAACTAGAATGAACAGCTGTCTTGATCATGCAATGCTAAAACTTAACAAACCTCATAACTCTGCGTTTGTGGCAGTCTTTAACACTACAGTTACAGACCATAATATGGTTCTGTTAAAAATATCACACACGTCTAAGGCTCAAAATTGCACATATAAATCTAAAACAATATGTAACTTTAAAAGTGCCTGTAGTGCAGTAATGGACTGTGATATGACTCACTTAAACATGTGTCACGATCCAAACGCCTTTGCGAACACTCTGATACATGTACTAAGAATGGCCATTTTATCAAACACAAGCTCTAGACTAACTTTAAACAATAAAAAAATCCTTAAACCATGGATGACCCCAGGAATAATCCGATGTATTCTTCTCAGAAATAAAATGCAAATAAAATTAAAAGCTGATCCTCACAACGCAATACTAAAAATAACTTACAAAAGATTTCGAAATTTCTGTTACAACTTAATTCGTAAACTTAAAAGACAATACAATAAAAATAAAATTATTAAATCTATTAACCACCCTCGAAGTCTATGGACAACAGTGAATGAAATAACCCAGTTCAAACCCCCTAAAACAACTAATTTTAAGCTTCTCCATATTACCCCTCAACCTTTGGACTCGGTCAACCGTATAAACCAATTTTTTGTTGGCATTGGCAAGTCTCTGGCAGAAGACATTATTAAACAAACTGCGACTCTGAGTAAAATTATCTCCACTGATACTAGGAACACTCAGGTATCTTCTTTTGTGTTGCTCGATACTTGTCCTAAGGAGGTCGATAACATACTGTCAGGGCTGGACTCTAGCAGTGCTCCTGGATGGGATGGGATATCAACCAAATTTCTAAAATTAACCCGCGACCGCATCGTTCCACTAATAAGCCAACTGGCCAACCTGTGCTTCAGAACTGGAATATTCCCCATTGCTCTGAAGCGCTCCATCATTACCCCTGTGTACAAGAGTGGGGCCAAGGATGACATTAATAACTACAGACCTATATCTGTACTACCGAGTATTTCCAAAATTATAGAAAAACTACTTAACATTAGATTAGTAAACTATCTCAACAAATTTAAGTTACTTTCGAACTCCCAATTTGGCTTTAGGAAGGGCTTGTCGACCCAGGACGCTATTTTAGCGTTAACTTCTGTGATTTCGGAGGAGGTCGATAAGAAAAACAAATGCGTCACGATCTTTCTAGATCTTAAGAAAGCTTTTGACACAGTCTCAGTTACCATTCTTGTACGCAGGCTTGAAACCATTGGCATAAGAGGCACTGCTCTCTCACTTTTTGAAAACTATCTTTTGGATAGATCACAAACTGTTAAAATTGACAAATTTTGTAGTGGTGAAGAAAAGATCTCGTATGGGGTTCCCCAAGGTAGTGTACTCGGTCCGACTCTGTTCTTGATTTATATAAATCAACTATGTGAGTTAGAGATCGGAGGCGGAAGGATATTCTCCTATGCGGACGATACTGCCGTGGTTTTCACTGGGAAGACATGGGACGCAGTTAAGCGCACTGCTGAAACAGGTCTAGCGAAAATGGCTAACTGGCTTAACTCTAATCTCCTCACCCTGAACGTAACGAAAACAAACTACATTTGCTTTGCTCCCTACATAAACTCTCAGCCAGCGATTGACTTTGTAATAAAGATCCACACCTGTGGTGACTGTCCCAATCGAATCTGCAACTGTTCACCTATTACAAGGGTCAGCTATGCCAAATATCTGGGAATTACAATTGACCAAAGACTTTCGTGGCATTCCCATCTGGAACTGATTATGGGTAGAGTACGGAAACTAGCATGGATTTTTAAAACCTTAAGACACGTAATGGATAGAGAGCTATTAACCAAAATCTATGTAGCTCTTGTTCAGTCAGTCATTGTTTACTGTATACCAGTTTGGGGGGGAGCTACAAGGATGAAGTTTATTGACTTGGAGAGAGCTCAAAGAGCCCTTTTGAAAGTCATGTATTTCAAAGCTTTTAGAGTTTCCACAGATGTGCTATATAGGATCGGCAACCTCTTGAGTGTCAGAAAGCTGTACATTCTGAACATGACCCTAAGACTACATAAATCGTTGCCGTTTGACCAAAATAAACAAAATAAACGAAGAAATGATATCGTAGCATATTCACGCACTGTCCGAACAGCATTTGCCAGTCGACAGTACAACTCGCAAGCTTGTTATGTTTACAACTCCATCAACAAAACGTTACAAATTTATCCCATGAAACTATATGACTGTAAGAAGGCGATAAGTGAATGGTTGAAAACCCTTTCTTATGAGGAAGTGGAAAATCTCTTGGAACGCATACCTTAATTAACAACACTACAAATCATTTAAATACATAACTTGCATACGCGCGCAGGCTCACACACACACTCTCTCTCTCTTTCACGCACGCACGCACGCACGCACATGCGCACACTCACACTCATTCTCTCTCACACACACACATACACACACACACACACACACACACACACACACACACACACACACAAGTTTATACACATTACATACTGAAAATTTTTCATTTTATTTTAAATTTTTATTAATTTTATTTTTTATTTTTTATTTTTTAATTTTTCCATTTTAAAATTTAAATATCATTATATCTTAAAATTAACCCACTGATGTAACTTTGTTGTAAATTCTCAGTTTTAAGCTTAGTTACAAGGCTTTCCCAACACAAGCATACATTTGCTTAAAGGGAGGACCTGATCTACCATTGTTGAACCAAATTGAGAAATAAATAAATTTTTATTATTTTTTTTTTGTTAAATGGAAGAAGCGGTATTTTCCGATAAATGCGCAGGGTCAGGGACTCCATCGGGGTAAGTGAGTCTTAACGGGAGTCCGCGAGCTGGCGCCGGTGGATGAAGGTGCATACATAGGTTTTTAGTGTGTAGGCCTCCAAGGATCCATCGAGCGAGCTTGTATCGCCGAGTGGGTCAACGGAGGAGAGTCCATATAACCCCGCCATGTCATCGCCCGCGGCAGGGTATGCGTAACGCATTTTCCTATTTATAAAAAAAAGTCAGGGACTCACCTTCAAGAAGTGGCCAATACATGACGATTTTATTTAATAAAAATAAAACAAAAGGCTGTATTTGACATACATGTCATACACTGAATGTCATCGTTTAACAAGTTGATATATTTTATCATTTTATCAAATAAAATTTTATCAAGTTTCCATTGTATATAGCACGCGTTCAGAACTGTCATGTGACCGTAAATGAAACTACTATATAATATAACTACTATATTAAATAATATTTCTTTCACCGAACTTCAAAGCGTAACAGTAAATTGTAACTTTACCCACCAACCCATGTCAAAGTAACTGTTAGTAAATAAGACATCAGCACATCTCTATGCAATAGGAAAAAAGATAAAAAGAGAAACGGGAATTGCCGACATTCATTAACGATTCCTATTGTTTCGCGTAGCACAAAGAAAAAAATAATTAATTTACACGGCCTACGAAAAGATTCTGTGATTGTAATCTCGTAATTTACAATTTTGTATTCTATTGAAATGATTAACATAAACATATATTTGATATTTTTTTTATAACTTTATTACCAGCAAATATATTATCGTTACACATCCCGCAATACTGCGCAAGGAATATATGGCTTAAGAAAGGTACAAAATGTATGACTAGGTACGAGAGGCTTTCAATGTATTCTCGGTATACGGTATGTCGGTTACTTTAATTCTCCTACAGATTTCCTCATTTCTGATTTTGTCACGTAGGGAAATACCGAGCATTGCTCTCTCCAGTGCCCGCTGAGTGACCTTGAGCCTTCTTATGAGGCCCATAGAGAGGAACCACGTCCCTGATCCATATGTGATCACTGACAACACACACTGGTCAAAGACTTTCGTCTTGATACACTGAGGTAATTTGGACGCAAAGATTTTCTATAGTTTCCCGAACGCTGCCCATCCGAGTTGGATTCCACAAGAGATCTCTTTCTCAAAGTTGGACTTACCTAACTGGACAGTCTGGCCCAGGTATATGTAATGCCTCCTATTTAACTGCCTCCGTGGCCGAACGGTTACCATGCCGGACTGCCACGCAGAGGTCCCAGGTTCGATTCCCGGGCCGGGAGAAATGTTTGTATGGCTTACATTTATTTCTCTCGTGAGTTTGGGTGTAATTTGTGGTTGTCTATGTGTGTGTCCATGGTACCCGCGACACAGGGTTTCCCTAGTGCGGGGCTATGTTGAGTGTGTGCGTTATTTATTTATTTATTATTATTTAATGGTCAACAACTTGTGATAATTTACATTATCTTACTTATAAAAACTTCTAATTGTGAACGCTCTGAAACCCGAATCTATTTTCCGGATCTAAATTGCGTGTGTTCTTTTTTTTTAAAAAAAGAAAACATATCGTTCTATTTACAAGTTTCATGGTCACGACTAACTGAGATATAGAATATAGATGTTTAGAACGTAAAGAACGAAAATCCATACATTCCGTCAACCCTCCAGGTTTTTTACCAAAGTTAATACTGTCATTTCGTCAAAAAACTTCCAACAGAATCCATTCCGTTTGAAAGTGAATTCATTTTTTCTTAGAATTTTTTCTCAATAGGACTTATGATTGAAAAAGTTTTTTTTGTTCCGATCCGTACTTTCGCTGATTAATTAAAAATTTGTTTTACGAAACTGGAAACGGTTTGACTGGCTTATTTTAATGTTGATTTTTATTCTCAATTCAGAAATACGAAATATGAATTCATATTGACAATTTCAATAACAATAACGCCACTGCATGTAACACTACACAACCAATCAGAGGACGCAAATTAAATTAGCAAAAACATATTGAATTATTTTGATAGGCTAATAATAATCGTAAAAGAACGGCGGTTGCCTAATGAAAGAACCATTGCTTCCAATTGGGAGAAATAGAGATTTTGCCGCCAAGTAGTAATGTGGGCATTACTGCGTTCCGGTTTAGAGGTGCTAGGAAAATGACAGGTACATGAGACTTGTCAATTTATGTCTCAGAGTGACGGGCAGAGTGGCAGTGCCCCTCAGGTCTTTGCGATTTAACAGGCGTGTCATTTAACACCAGGCGCACGACGTGTTCGTCCTGTCCATTAGTATCATACAAACAAGATATATTTCGGTGAGTGTGCTAAAGAGCTCCGTCAGCTCATCCCACCCGCCCCCTTTCATCATCGGACATCCAGACGTACGACGGGATATCATCCTTATTTGGTTTCTTCAGGCGTACTAAGCGCTTTTCGTCATTTTTTTAAAACACATTCCAGGAGAGTCGTATCTTAACTACATACATACATTTTCTAGTGAGTTGCGTTAATATGCGTATGCTTCCTCTGATATTACTAACTTTCATGCAAAATCTTTTTGGACTTGTACAAGCTTTTTATCCGTTATTTCATTTACAAGAATTTTTGGTAAGCTATTTAATATCACAGGAAGTTCACACATCGAAACTCTTTTACCATAATTACTATAACATTTAGGTATGTCACACATAGGTAGATGTGATAATGTGCGTAATGAATTCGGTCTAATTTTAATTTTTAACTACTTGATTTTTTCACAATTTGTGTTTACAATTGTTAGTTAGCTTTATCAAAGACATTCATTACATTAGAGTACTGAAATAGGTGGTCATAATTATTTTCAAATTTATATCGCCTGCGACTGTGTTTCCGAGCACAGAGAACCCGAGTATCTTTCTGGTGCGACTGAACATGCTTCTTCTGGGCGTGCTCGTTCCATCGTAGATTCTATCTTTGCTCCAGGGCTAGGTAGTAGTCAAGAGCAAGTCCATTTAATTTAAAAAAAAGTCGAGTCTGTCTTAGTAGTAATAGTTTGTCTTATCTTCGACCAAGTCTCCCAAAATTCTCTTTGTACCACGAACATATGTTTTTAAACACGCCTACCCACACAGTTGCAGTAGCCCTCAGAACTATAAGACGCAAAGACCTGAGCTGCCGCTATTGTCATGTACTGTCAACCTGAGACATAAAGTTAACAAGTCTCGTGTGCCTGTAGTTTCGCCCATACTATTGCCTTCCAAAACAGCATTTTGCTTTGGAGTAATGCCACCGATATCAATAGAATCTTTGTCCTGCAGAAACGTGCGGTTTGGGCAATTTACAATCTGGGCCCCAGAGTGTCTTTGAGAGATAAGTTTAAGGACATTAGTATTCTTACACTAGCGTCACAGTACATCTAAGAAAATGTAATTTATGTTAAGACGAATAGTAATCTCTTTATGAAAAATAGTGACAGATATAACATTAATACGAGAAATAAAAATAAACTGGCTGTTCTTGATAGTCGTCTTCACAAATTGACAATTTCATTTAAGGGCTAATGTATACGCTTCTATGATAAGATCCCGGTTTATATACAAAATTAACTTTTATTTTTAATTAACTGCTTCCGTGGCCGAACGGTTACCATACCGGACTGCCATGCAGAGGTCCTGGGTTCGATTCCCAGGCCGGGAGAAATATGTGTAAGGCCTACATTTATTTCTCTCGTGAGTTTGGGTGTAATTTGTGGTTGTCTATGTGTGTGTCCACGGCACCCGCGACACAGGGTTTCCCTAGTGCGGGGCTATGTTGAGTGTGTGCGTTATTATTATTATTATTATTATATTATTATTATAAAAAATTTGCCATTCGGTTTAAGACTATAGTGAAACAAAACTTTATACTAAAGGTTATTATACAACTTCTGCGTACTTGAATAACAAAAATGTGTGGTAGTGACCCGTTTAGCTTATGGAGGTAGTCTCGATCTCTGATGTTTGAAAGCAAAACAAAAAATATATTATAAATGTTGAAAACGTACAAATGTTATTTACAAAGACCAACCCCTAGAGTTTCTTGCTCATTCTTCTCAGGGGAATCTGCCTTACGAATGAGCGGTAGAGTTTAACCAATGTGACGATTTCAAATGTAATAATGCTTTCTTATGAAATAAATATATATAAAATAAAAAAAGGATGCAGGAGTTTACAAGCTTGACTGTTAGTGCGGTCTCTCTTATATTGGACAAACAAAGCGAAGTATTTGTACCCGCGTCAAAGAACATATAGCTGATGTCAAACACCGTCGCGTATACAAGTCTGCAGTCTGCGAGCATGTCATGGATAAACCTACACATTCAATGGAGTTTGACAAACCCCAGGTCCTTGCAAAAGAAGTCCGTTATCTACCCAGGATGCTGCGAGAGGCCATTGAAATTAAAAAAACATCCTAATTTCAACAGGGAAGATGGTTTCTCCGTACCACCAGTTTGGGATCCAGTATTTCCTCTAATGAAAAATCCCAAACAGACATAAGACTGCAGTACTAATTAATATGTTTTAGTTCATTATAATTTCTATTAATAATTAATAATAAATTAAACTTAAAAAAAATTCATTCGATAAAATCATTTGTAAAACTTAATGTAGCGTAAATTGGAATGTTTTCTTTGTAAAATTAAAAATAAGGTATTTCATTAATGACTATTGTAACTATAGTGAAAAAATAGGGTGGTTTGCATTAATATTAGACATAACTGGTTGAAGACTGTACCACCTCAGTCAACCGTGACCATGGGACCTGTAAAGGGCCCGAAATGTCGGTTTGTTTGAAAAAACAAATATACGCGATTTAAATCCGGAAAAATAGTTTCATTTCCTATGTGAAATAAAGATTATTTTGAAACCGAAATGTAGTTATGCTCAAATTACTGGTTGGCTATAATACCCTGTTATTTTAAACAACAAAGTTATTTCTATGCTAGACCTCACGCTGTGTATTTGGTATTCCTCCCTCAAGATCGGTGTTCGTCTCAATTACGACTCAGTGTAACTGCGTCACATGTTATATTCTTTCGGGTATTAAGTTGTTGTTTTCTTTTTTCCCATCCAATTTGTAAGACCTATTTTTTATGCAAAGACGCACATCTAGTTAAATTCATACGAGCAAGTTGTGTACACTTACAGTTACTGTTACTAGTGTAGGTAGTGTTACTGTTTTCAGGTATCAGTTATGTTTAGTTTGGACTTTCTTCTTTTGAACTAGCCACGTGAAAAAGAACTTCGTGAAAAACAATCTTATCTGTTATCTCAGAGTGCTCTAAGTATCTATGGAAGCTTATAACAAAGAATTCAGGATCACTTTTCAAAGGTCTTTAGTTTGCTATTTGACATGCATTTTAAATTCTTTAAGATACGTGAACTTTTCCTTTTGATCTGTTTGTTTAGTTTGAATGTTCAAATTATTTTGATCGGAGCCGTGTTATTGTTGTTTTATGGCTTTGTAATCTACATCTGCATTTTTAGATACATTGTTACAGTTCACGGCATTATAAGTGGGAATTGTGTCGAGCCACAAGCTGAAACAAACAACGATCGCCACCATCAAAAATTCCGACCAAAATTATTATTTATGCATTCAGATGCAGATGTAAAGAAAATAAAGCGGCATTTTAGGCATGAGGCTCCCAAAGGAACAACCTTTCTATCCAAAATTATGTGTATCGTGCCCATCGAAAAAATTCAACGAACGAAATGTATTATGGCACGTATTTTCTCTCGCATCCTGTTCGGATTACAATGAGTAAGTAATACTTGTCTCGAACACAGGCGTTTGTTTTCTGCGTCCAGTTTTATTATTCTTATATATTGCTGTGAATATAGAACAGCAAAGTCTTCAAGATCATTATATGTTATATAAATGTATCTGTATGCTATGAGAGAGGCGAGAAACTAAAATAGATGCCTAAATTAACAATAACAGAAGATCGTGAAAGCAGAAATCGAAAAGCATCAAATTTTTTTTATTGACCAAAATACAGGAAAAATACTTTTTTACTAATTACAAGCTTTGCTCACAAAAGCCTTTCCGGCTTTATCCGCAGCGAAGGAGTTCAGTTTATTGAAGTAAAGATGTAATATAATAGAGCAAAAATCTTAAAAAACTACAAAAACATGCTCACTTACATGTGCATATACATAAATGGCATAGAATAACAATGAAGCAATTTACAAAATAAAGTTTATATTTTCAGTTTCCAAAAAATGTTTCTTAATGTATGATTTATACCCAGTGTTTGTTTTTTTTTGATAATTACATATTATAAATTCCTCAGTCATTTTGTTCATAAATGCAGGTAACAAATACTTCCAATTCCTTTTTCCATAATAGTTATTGAATTTAGGTAGTATGAATTTCTTTCGATGAATTATTTTTCTTAATATAGTGTGACGAGAGTACGGGGTAATCTTTGTTACGTTATGATATTCATCTATTAATAGGGCAGTGTTTAGTTTGTTGTGTATAGTTAATACAGTATTTGAATAGTTGAGTGTCATTATCTACAAATTAGTTTTGAATCTTTTTTGGAACAATTAGACGTAGCAAGTTTAGTTGTAATTTGTAAATATTTTGTATAGGTGTTTTAAGTGTTCTCCCATAACTACTTATACTATAACCAATTATGCTATCCACTAATGCCCAATATACTGTTCTTAAATTGGTATTTTAAATGGTAGTTTGTGATGCAGTATAGAAAGCTTTGCCGCTATAGCACGATATCAAATGTCACGATCTAGTACAAGAATCACCAACATACGGAGTATAGCCTATGCTGAAATAATCCCAATTGTTTTCCCCGCAAACGGATTGATTCCAGCTAATCTCGCTAACAATTGGAGGCGGTTGGTTCTCCCATTGGGTTACAACCGCACGAGCTTGATCTATTTGTGGGTTATTTTGTAGGCATTACTAAGTTTATATGCTTGTAGAGTATACAATGACTTGAGCTCATTATTAACCGCTCACGCGATTCATGCGTCTCTGGAAGCATACCACACCTAGAGGTGCCGGTGATGATTTTATACCGATTTATCAGATATCGAAGTTATAACAGGTAAAAGAACTAATATTAATTGCTACTTCGGTAACTACTCTAGCAAACCATAAAGTTTTTAATGCCTGGGTCTGTCATTTAAAAAAATAAACAACTTCAAAAATACGTCACGACAATCGTGTGTGTTATTGTTTGGGCTGGTGATGTCGGTGTTTATTTATTGAAAACATACCGTAAGTTGCTTTTTTTAAGTTTACCCTGAATATAAATGTTTATAAACTATACTTTAAGGAATAATTTCATGGTAAACATTAGAACCACTCAAACGGAATATTATCATACTTACCCAAGTACACCAAAAATTTCATTAGTGCTTTTTAAGTGCAGGATTTGCGTTGTATTACTGCATTTTATTGTAGTACGGAGGGTATTTATTTAACAATGCAGAATAATAATTTTTATTTTTAAAAACTTGTATTTAAACTGAATCCTTTTCTAATTTGCGAAACCGAATAGACGCCATTTTGCGGTAGGATGAGCGCATCGCGTTAGCGGCTATCAAAGTGATGAATAATTTAAAAATGGCTTATCGATTATACTCCAGCAGTTTTATCATACCCAGATGCTCGACTGCTCAATGCTATGGAGGTATTTATCGTTTTTCCAGTTCGTAAAGCCCACATTATCCTTTTATTAATAGTCTACCTCTAGTTCCGCCGGACACGGGCAGTACAAACCGCGGTTAATCCATTACGGACGTCTCATTACGCAGTCATTACGGCGCGGTCCGTAGTTCGGCGTCCACCGACGCGATTTCCCCTAATCCGGCAATTTACGTGCTACGCTGAGGAACGATTTACGCCAACGTATTAATAGATTTTATAGGGTCCCACAAGGTGTAGTTTTAGGGCCATTTTTATTTAACTCTAAGTTGGTTGGATATTCATTTAATTTCTACGGTGACTTTGAGAATGATGTTAACCTAGGGGAAGAATAGTGGCTTTCCAATTGAGAAGTCGATGGTTCGAATCCTTGACCATGACCTATGACTCCCGTTTGTGAATGTTAAGTTACCACGCACGTTATTACAATATTTTCCATACAGCAGCGCAACGCCTCTGATCAAAGATAAAAGTCAAATAATTCTATGAATTTTAAATCCTTGTTGTATTACGGTTTAGAATTACGTCCGTACACTGTACACAGGACAGTTTATTGTGCGCCATATAAGTACATTCAACGATTTTCGTAGATCTCGCAGAACGTATTTAAAAATATTTTAAAACACGCACACGTCAACCCTTAGCGCTCGATCCGGCAAACTAAACGGGTTTGCACGATGCGTCCCGCGCCGCCTGACTTCCTTCGAGTATCACGCCGTTGTTCTGCGTAAGTACGTACATTCGTTGGGCAACTATATGGCTTGTAAAACTGTGGCAATTCCTATAGCTAACAGAAAGAAACCTGTACGTCAAAGACGATTAACAGCCAGTGGAAAACGTTTAACTCTCCAACACACACTGGGCAAACGTAGCGAGATTAAGGGCTAAAAACCCTCTAGGTATTTGGAAGAAGACCTGTTCGTAATATGACAATGATTGTATAGTATCTTACTTAGCTTAACAGCGAAAACGCTTGCTTTATATCTTTATGGGGAAGGTTATTTTTACACAACCTTAGCTTAATAGACTGAAGCTTCTTTTACCAATTTTTAGCTTATTTAATTGCTGCAAGGATTCCGCGACATGGTTCCAAATTGTTTTAAAACTTTCTGAACATTGAATTTTAGTTCAACAACAACCAGCATAAGGCGAGTCACCAGAAGAGAAGCGGGAAAAACTGTTTTGCTAAATCAAATGGTTCAGGTATTTACTATTAAATAACGGTGTTGTAAAAATACACGATACACCTAAGGGTATTGTCTGAAAAATGTGCTAATTCGTTACACAACAGGATGTACTTTACCCGATCATATAAACTTTTAAATGGAGGTGTTTCTCTTTAGATACTACAGAGAACCTGCTAAATGGTTTTCAACTTAAGCCTTTTTAGTTCTTGAATTCTGATTTGAGTTATTGAATTCTCATTTATCCCGAAACTTAAAGATAAAGATAAGTTTATTCCGTACAAAAAATTGACCTAACTACATGAATCTCATTAAATAACCTTTTATTTACATATGCGTATATGCCAAACTTTCACAAACAGTGATATTATTGTATATTTACATTATTTTCATTAAGGTTAGTAGTACAAGTTAATCTAGGTGATACATAAACTAAGCAAAATTGCTTACTTGTATCTTAGGTATCGAAATCGGTGCTTATAGCGTAATGATTAGTCAACATTTCAAATCTTGCCCAAAAAGTTCGAAATTTGACTTTTATTTTTAAAAATTTAAGGCATGTTAGTGATCCTCAACTTATAAAAATAGTATATGTAGCGCTGTGCCAGTCTGTGATTGGTTATTGCATAACCGCGTGGGGCGGAATACCAAGGACGCGTATGTTGGAACTTGAGAGATCCCAGCGAACTATCCTTAAAGTTGCACTACTTAAGCCACGTCTTTTCTCTACTACACACCTTTACTCTGAGGCCGGTGTGTTGACTGTGAGACAGCTGTATGTCCTTTCTTCCATCTTGCGACAGCACGCACAGATAGATTTTGCTCCTGAACACATCTTATCCCAGAGACGTCGGTTTTATATGGTTTGTGACGTAGTATCGGTCAGAACTTCTTTCGCTCAGAGGTTCTTTGTGTTTCAAGGTGGTAAATTGTATAATACAGCAAATAAAATACTGTCCATATTTTCCAAGTCTAAGCCAGAGCTTAGGAAGACTGTGACGGGCTGGTTGCTTGCACTCAATTACGAGGAAACTGAACATCTCCTTCGTGCAGTGTATTAACATACACACACACACACACACACACACACACACACACACACACACACACACACACACACAAACACACACACACACACACACACACACACACACACACACACACATACACAATATTTTCACAGGTACACATATAGTGAATGTTATGTGTACATTTTCTAGTAATTGTTTTTTAATTATTTTCTTTTCGTTTTCTTGAATGAACAATGCGGTTTAATTTAATATTAGTTTATCAATATTCTATTTTCTTTATAATATAAAATATATATATATATACCGGAGGTTTATTATGTACCGCTTATAAATTTTTTGTAGTATTATTACTTTGTATCATACAACTGTTTCTGATTACTGTCTGTACTATGACCGAGAGGCGGAGCCAGGAGTGCCATAGCACAGGTTACACCTAGTTTGGGCTCCTGTCTCCCATTTTCATGCTCTATTTAAATTTATTTTTACATCTATCTTGTACATTTTGGGAGAAAAATAAATGATATTATTATTATTATTATTATTATAACATATTTTGTTCAATAACAATAAATTACAAAACATGAATACTTAGTTACATTAGTTAGCGTCTTAACTATAGTTAATACTACTTAACTACAGATGCTAAATTTTCAGTGTCATTGTAGTTTAATCCTTTTAGCTAGTCTTGTATAGTTTTCTTACATTATCCAGCAGTTTGGCGACTGTGCCGCCCGTTGCCCCGTCTGTCGCCATCGGGCGCTTGTCAACGTCGGATCTGTATAAATTTTCTCTGTCCGCTTTTATTTTATTCATGTTAATTGTAAGCGCGCGGATTGCGGGACGCGAGTGCGGTTACCCACAGCTCACATCCTAGAATCCAGGCTAGCGTTCAAATACCTCGCTTTAAATCATATCTCTACAGATCGATTAGAAACGTCACTAACGTTACTACTTATTCATTGGATACTTTCTGTAGAGAGGACCGGTACCTTGTAATGAGTCATGTAATGGACTGATGATATTATTTGAGCATCTGTTTCTATCCAATCGGATCGAACGAATTTTGTTTTCACGTCACTAGCTCAGAAAGGCTTTCTTTTTCATTAGAAATCTGCGCGTAAAAACGTTATTTCCACGCTAGCATGGGGGTTTTTGAAAGGTTTTTAAAATTCGAACTTGACGATGTGGACTGTGGTGCGCCTAACTTTTTCTTTCGACGAAAAAGAACATAATGACACGTTCAATTACGCGATTTGTTCATGTAATATAAATCCGTTGGTATATTTTATTCTTATTATTGTTAGCATTAAATTGACAACGACAAGTAATTTTGTTTATTAAAACTGATTTGTTATAGTTATTTTGCGTCTCGTGTCTTGAAACCCTCGCTACCCTCTGGATATTCATGGTTTTAACATACGATTTAAATCTAAATATGCTAGAATCAAAGTGAAATTAATTTGGTTTAGTGTCGACCTAAATAATAATAATTAAGTAATGCATTTGGATTTCTGTGCCGGTTCACTGGTTCTTGAACCCGGGGTCCCTGTCTACGACCAGTCAGAAAATCGCTTCTCATATTCAATATTCATCTTTTAGGCTTTGAGAGACGAGAATCTATAACATATACCCTTTACTTATACTTTCACAAAAATAACATTGCTTATACAAATTATTTGGAAATATAATACAAATTATTTAATAGCAGTACATCTATCTCCCTGTGAAAGTGTTATGAAAGAGTGATCCATTATTATATGAAAAGGTTTGGTTAAAATTCTAAAGCAATCACTCAATAAATTGAATAAATAACACTTTCACGTATATTTCGATGTTTTTGACTTGACATCTCATCACTTTTCCAACAATATTCATTTGAATAATATCGTAAAATAGTATTTGATCGGTTCATTCAATTAAAGATTTCGTAATCGATTAGTAAATCGATAATTTCAAACGATCGTATCTAAGTGTAAGAATTTGAAGGAGGATTTAAAATTTAAGTTTCGGAAGATTTAAATATGCTTTTATAGGTTATGTAAGGAAAACCGCTAGTATGAGTCAATTGAACAAATCGATTCATTCAATTAATCAATTTGTAGTTGGCAGTAAATTTGACCATCACTAAACCGTGTGGGGCCGGGTCAGCAACTTGTTTGTTCACTTTTTGTTTCAAGTGGATTGTAACCAAGTGTACAACCACCAAGTATACCACCACGTGGGCACTCTACATTACACTCCCCACACACACACACACAATAATAGACAAAAATATATTGTAAATAGTAACAATATTTTATATATTTTTGTTTGGTTAAGCTACTTAATTAAGTTTATTTTGAAACGTGTACCCTAGAAAGAGCGGCGCCTCCTGATACAGGCTTTAAAGGAGGCTCTAGCCACTGTTATTTAAGAAACCATGTTTAAAGATAAATAAAGATTATTATTATTATTACGCGGGCGACTTGTTCGTCCTGTCACTTGGTCTCATAAAAACAAACTATTTAAGTCTCTTCTTTGTGTGATAAATAATGTAATAATTGTCATTCTGGTTATACAGGCTGTATATTTGAAAGTGGGACATATTTATACATGTCATAGTAAATCATGTTACAACTAAATATAGACTAAAATAAAATTAGGATATGGGATAGAACAAAAAATAAATCAACAAATTCGTTTTGGAGTGTACATAGGAATAAACCGATTCCCTTTACGCTTGATTTCGAGTCCATTGGGAATACTACCAAGCGAGCGCCGAGTGAGATAGCAACAATAACAATGATTTCACATCTCTCTTCCTACTAAAAGCAACTCTTTTGTCTAGAAAATAAATACTAAGTTACTCACCTACGCATATTTATGTTATGATGACAAAAGCTGTTATCGATAACAGCTAATTATTTTTTACTTCTGAACTATCGTCGAAATGTTTTGCGTACTAAAAAAAAGATAAGTTTATGATTTAGTGACTAGTTATCATTTAATAAGAATTGAGATTTTTGGCGTAGTTCAAAATATGAAATCAAATTATTTACAATGATTGATTTTTTAGTTACTTGCAGTTTATTTACACTTACGTGGTACAGAGCAATTTAAATTGATCAACACAAACACATTTTGTCTCACAGTATAAAATGCTGAGATAATCCTCTCATGCAACAACTTCGACACTGTTCACCTCCTGCGCGTAGAACTCCGATTTGGGAACATTTCAATAGCTCGTCTCACGCTATCACCACTTATTGCGTGTCATGTCAGTCAATTCGACGTTAGAATAAATATCTATTTTGCACAAGCGAGCGGAAGTACAAATAATTTACGTAGTTTCGCTAGACCAAGGTCGCGCGTGCGCTGTCTCTATGCGCGCCCCAACCTCCGACCTGTGCTTTGATTTTCGCCGCCGTGCCGCAGCTCGCCGTTGCATCGGAGCAATAATAGTGATGTGTATAGATTTCGATAGCTAACGTGGTTCACAAGTAGTAGTCGATAAGAAAAAAGAAATATTTGTAAAGTTTAAATTCATTACTTTATAATTTCTTTGGGTTCAGAATCAGGAATATAATGCACTCTATAAGTATGTCCTACTTTCAAATATACAGCCTGCATACTCGATGCAGTCATTACTGTTACAATACTTAGTACTTATTAATATTATTATAGTAGAGAAGACAGTCTAAAGTAGATGCCTAAAATAATTGTACAAAGTGCTTCTTACAAAGGAGATTATTAAAATGAAATTATCGTATTACCCAGCCATTATGAAAATCTTGATAAGCTAAAAAGCTATTCAAAAGCCACAATATCAAGTTACGCAGATTATGTAAGTGCAGTCCCATCTAGCAATAATACACAGTTGGCGTAATTATTTTGGACTTGGGCCAGGTTGGGTACAGGGCCGGTTTCAGGGAGGACCACAAATGTGATTATTTTTCCACAATATTTTTTTTTACAATCATTGTGGAAAAATGCTCACATTACTGCTTGGCAGCAGAAATAGGTAAGGTGGCAGTACTTCCTTGGAAGAACTCTTTTACATAGAGCTCTACTATTACAAAACTTTAGCAATGCAAAACTGAAGGCAGGTGTTACATAAAAAAATAAGCTCTAATTATGTTGTGAAACAATTGTTGCGACTGTTATTTTATTTATTAAGTTTGGACTAATGTTAGAAATCACTGACTATTATACGACAGATTTTCTAGTCACGTGACTATAATATAAGAAACCAACTGCAAATACGCAATATTTATATAATAAATGGATTTCTTAAATCAGTTAATGTTTGAAAATAATAGCTACGAAGAAATTTGTTATAGATGACAGACAGAAAGATCACAAATCGGGAATAGTGGTTTCAGAATCTTTGGATCCGCCAAACCCTTCTTCATTGGTTATAAGAATTACATGACAATATTGGGATGCTCTACGATTCGTCAACTTTGACGGACAGACGTATCTTAGCTTTTTAAGCCATCTTCCTGATGAATTAGACGCTTATGATGAGATAGGCCATTATTCTAGAAAGTCATCGATGTGTCATGTGAACACAATCATATTTCCAAGGCCCCGTATCTACAAGCGGCTCTGTATTTTTTAAATGTAGATAGTACAGTTTACCGAGCAAATGAAGACACTCGCAGTTTATGAACGTTAACCGCTAACCGTTATGAGAGGGCTGAATACGGCCAAATGGTTCCACAGTGCTCTTTTTATCGCACAGCCAAGAGTTGCTTTGCAAGTTAATATATCTGCGTGCATACGTTTTACGTAAATACCTTATTCGTAGTGCATATTTTGGTACAACATTCATTTGTTATTTGCTGTAATAAAATTATTGCTTTAAGGCCAGCTTAGATTTTAGGAAGTGAGGTGTGGGGGGTCGCCCAAGGCGTCCCGCAATCTGCGCGCTTAAAATTAGTATGAATACAATAAGAATAGCTGGAAAATTGATACGGACTCGACGTTGACAAGCGTCCGATGATGACTGACGATGGGGCCGCGGACAACGTGGCATGTCGTTAAATCGTTTGACAACTTTCAAGTTTTGGGATAAAATGTGAGTTTAATAACTAATAGGGCTTCAGTATTTAAAGAGAAATATATCCATATTACGTATTTTATTCTTAAATAATTTTAACTTAAAGAAGACTAACGTATTTATCATTGCTTATCGGTGTCACAATCTATTGTAGCTTTCGTTCATAATTATCTCAACGTTGAAGAATTCATCTATATTTTGTTCTTAAATTATTCATTTTAGGCTTTAATTTAGCCTAATTTCGGGATTTTATGTGATCGAATAAAGCACTTTTTGTCATGTAACGTATTAGCACATTTTTTAGACAATATCCACAGATGTGTCGTATATTTTTTATAAGGTCGTTATTCTATTATTTTACTTTTTATTTTATTTATTTGGCACAGCTTTTAGATTTTACAGCTATGCACAGCATTTGAATAAGGGATGTGAATTAAAAAGGGCTTAACTTCCTACGTAAAATGAGACTAAAGGGAAAAATTACCCGACGCTATCTTATATCGCGATTAGCAGACTTTTTTTATAATATCAATTGATGGGACGAAGAAGTCGTGCGCCTGTTGGTAAGCTACACATGCCTATCCATAACAGTTGCAGTGCCACTCAGAGATTCAAATCGCGAAGATCTGAGAGGCATTTCCACTGCGCGTGTCACTCTGGGACATAAGTTGGCAAATCCCATGTGACTGTAATGTCACTGTCGAAAACCGGAACGCAATAATGCTCAAATTACTGCCTGGCGGCAGAAGCAGTCCTCTAGAGTTATTGGTCCTTGGTTTGTAGTGATAACCCTCTCCAACATGTGTGTATGTACATTTTTCTTGTTCAGTGCACAACTCATGTTTGTGTGTTGTAAAATTTTCACAATTATAATTTAAACAGGCACTGGTAGGTATATGCGACAACGTGAAAGCTACAGGCCTCATTAATTACGCTTCCTCTTGTTTATCTTTCCCGCACGGTATTTTGTTACTGTCCCTAAAAAATCAACATGACACCGATGTTTTAATGACTTAAAATTTTTAATTGGTTCAATATCATTATGAGGTTCATATATCACGGAAAAATATTTCACTTTTAAAATTTTTCTTTTTTCTGTTTTAAGGTAAAAAGCATTTTATATTTTTAACCGAATTCGAAAAAGGAGGAGGTTCTGAATTCGACTTTACGTTCTTTTTTTTTTGTATGTATGTTACGTAATAACTCCGGTATTTGTGAACCGATTTTCATGATTCTTTTTTTGTTGGAAAGGGTGTACTTCCATTGTGGTCCCATTTCATTTTGAAGAAAATCATCCACCTCGAAGGGTGGCTGTTCACGCATGAGGATTCATTTTTATAAATATCGCCTAAATTTAATTTAGGAGCAATTACTTTAATGGTTGATTTTGCTATTTCTCCAATTCAAGGTTTTCTCTCGATATACTTTGAGTAGTGTCGTAGTGAGAACCTATTTTTATTATCTCCAGTGTCAAGTCCTGTACAGTGGCGAACTAGGGGATATTTCAATAAAACTTAGCAAATAGACGTAATTCCACGTACTTTTGAGGTACGGATATTGATAACTTTT
The DNA here is from genome assembly GCF_003589595.1 of Hyposmocoma kahamanoa. Lineage (NCBI taxonomy): Eukaryota > Metazoa > Arthropoda > Insecta > Lepidoptera > Cosmopterigidae > Hyposmocoma > Hyposmocoma kahamanoa. The sequence continues at coordinate 4,496,857 of NW_020653492.1, forward strand.
TTATATAAAAAATATCGACTTCAAAAGTTCGTGGAACTACATCTAATTGCCAAATTTTATTTAAATCGGTTAACGGATAGTGCGCGAAACCCGGTTCATCCACTTTTGCCACCCTTAGAGGTGGTATATTTTCTTCAAATTAAAACGGAACTAATACTGATGTACTTTTTTCAACAAAAAAAGAATCTTTAGAATCGGTTCACAAATGCTGGCCGGAGTAACATAAAAAAATAACGGTACTTTTTTGTCGTAGTGCTTATATTGATTCAATATAATAATTTAATAATAATAACGCACACACTCATAGCCCTGCACTTGGGAAACCCTGTATCGCGGGTGCCATAGACACAAACATAAACCACAAATGACACCCAAACTCAAGAGAGAAATAAATATAGGCCATACAAATAACGTGCCATAAGACGTCGTAGGTTCGATTCCTGAGATCGTCAATTAAACTACTACAAATGTTACCAATATGCAATATGTTACTTAGCACTTGTGCAAAGTTCGAAACGAACGCAAGATTATGGTAATTTATAAGTAATTCATAGCTATTGAGTTTCGTCATAGTAACAATAAACATGGCGAAGAACAGCTGTCGCAACACGTAAACTTGGGAAATTCTAAAGTTAATGCCTTGTAAACTTCGCAAGCAATTAATATAAAGACATATGACGTCACGGAAATAATAAATATAGACAATAAACCGTTAAGTTAAGCACCCATCTTTGCTAAACGTTCTAACACCACGATACGGTGAGCTTAATAACGCAAATACTTTTATGGCTAATCTTTGTGCAGGCTTCTTTTCATAATGCCTCTCCCCGACTGGAGGTTGGCCATTAATTAATAATACAATAAATTATCAAATATGTGAATTAGGTGACGCAAAATAGGCGCCTTGTCGTCGAGTTGCGGATACCAGCCCGTTGCACCAAATTGAACAAAAATGTGAAATAATTTTTTCCTTTCTATTTTTAAAAATGTTTGGGAGTAGGAAATTGATTGGATATCTGTAATAGACTTTAACCTATACATACATATTTTTATAATCTTCCACGGGGAGTGAGCGTTTCGTTTTTCATTCATTCAAAATAAAATATACTTTTTAATACAGTTGCTCAAACCGTGGTATTTTTCGTACTACAAATCGTGCCGAAAGTTGGAATTTTCGCACTAGTGCTTTTTACTTTTCCATTTTTTTTAATTTACTGTTGTTTCAAATCTTAAGCACAGAACTAAAGAAGTTGTATATTTATTTAATATTTATGTGCTTTGTGACGTACATAGACGTCATTCGTCATTAAAACTTATATTTATTTACAAATACTATATAATGAACGTATCGAGTGGAGGTCTCTGCCTACCCCTGAATGGGTGACAGGCGAGATTTTTATGTATATATTTGTTTTATGTATTACAGATAAATTGTATCTCACTACCGTGCACGGGTTCCTAAAGAAGTTTAAACAAAAGTACCAGGACTTCATAATAAGAAAAGTGGTTACAGACCGATATTACAGAAAATAAACAAAAACAGCACGTTAGAACTATATTTCCATAGACTTTTAAATAATGGTTGCAGTGGTTGTATTTCATTATTTTAATTTACTAGCAGAAAATGAGTTTTTTTTAAATACTGTATTATTTTACTTTCAATGTAGTTTTTTCGCAAATGTATTAAAAACGTCGTTTGATACACGTGCGGATTTGTCATTTTCACTTGTCTCGCGTCTTGACCCTCGCCTCTGGCTCGGGCCAAGAAGCCTCGAGCCTCGTGAATAATGACTAACTTTCCGCACTTATATCAAAAATAACTATTTTGAGTTAACACACTCACATCTCACACTTCATATCACAAGCACATGAAATGATCCTGAAGCTACACCCGTGAGCTGCTTGTCTCATGATAAACTGGTTGGATCTATAAATCAAAACTACCACCAGTTCATCTCTACATACACGCCTGACGCAGACCTGCGTGCAAGTCGCAAGTTAAAGGTCGTTGTAGCTCTACACGTACACTAAATAACTTTTATAAGGGAAGGAAGTTTTACTAAATACATTCGACTGCAATTGCTACGCGTCCACATTTATATGGCGTACGACATTAAAGTGGAATTCCCTACCTGCAGATTTGTTCCAATAACGCTATAACTTGGGTCTGTACTGTGTCAATTTCGATCTTGCCTGGAGTTTTGAAGTCACCTGTGTGATGGCTCAGCGAAATATCAACTAGATAGTGGCTATTGATTCGGTTGAACGCAGAGCCAGGAGAATTATTGGCGATGGTATGCTCGAATCCAAACTCCATACTTAAGACCAACGATGCATAGTTGACATCGGTTTTCTACAGAATAGAAATCCTGTTTTAGTAGCGGTAGAGGTTTTGGAACCGAGAGAGCGATGGAAGTATTAAAGTCATTTTCGTAAAAGAAATTATGCGTGCTACTTTTGTTCAGCTTCATAAATGAATTGGCCACTGTGGTTATACGTTCTTGTCTCTGAACGTATATTCAAATGTAATTTATTAATTTGTCAGGTTTATATAGAGTGTATTTATAAAAATATACGTTATTTATATGTTCTGCATATCAGTATTTTACAGGATTATACACAGTGAGAATTTAAGTCTATGCAATGGCAGTTATCTCAATTCTTATAGCTACAAACTATAGTAGCTACAGAACTTCTAAAACTACAAACCACTGTAGCTAACTATAACTTTTAGCAGCAGCAGTAATGTGAGCATTACTGCGTTCCGGTTTTGCAGGGTAAGGGTGCTGGTGAAGTACAGGCATATGGAACTTGTCAACTTACGTCTCAGGGTGACGGGCGTAGTGGCAGAGTCTGAATGGCTCTACAACTGTTATGGACAGGCGTTTCGCTTACCACTAAAAGATAGATAGATATTCAACTAAAACAGCTAAAATGTCGTTCGAAAACCAAATACAAAGATAGGATAACAAGCACATAGAAAAATTCGTGAAGTCCACTGGTTCGTTCCGAGCTTAGTTGGTATAGCGTCTGACACGCTAAGCTAGAAGACGTCGGTTCGAATCCGGCCGGATCGAAGGAATTTTGTCTAAGTTCGATGTTTGTATTAATAATTATAACAAACTAGTGGAGTAATTTCACATAAAAAATAATTCAATAAAAATTAAATGATATTCAACTGTTATGTAAGTTAGCATGACATTGTAATTTTATTGCAAATGAAGCTTCCTGTCCAATTTATATTACAAAAATTAACGCTGTAAGAGTGCCCCTTAAAACACCAAAGTTCCTGAGCTCATTTCGCTTTCATCTGGAATTAAAGCCGTAGGTAATTAAATAAATCAAGAGATAATTACGCGCCGAGATATTGCACCGGCCGCAATTTTACACTTTGATCTTGTTCTTTGATTTCCTGTGTCCACAATTTGCTAATTATTCCTGTTACATGTTTAAATTGGATTTCAATTAACATAATTGTTAGAGAAGTACCGTTAGAGTTGAAATATGTACTACTACTTTTATTGGTTGAACACATTGACTTACAAATAAATGGACGACGGGTCTAATACAAAAACCACGAAAAAAATGTCCCAAGTCAACCTATTTAAACGTAGTGACATATAAAGGAATATGAAAAAGCTATAACGTTGAATTTAAATTGTAATGTCATCGCAGTACTGTCTAATTTTGCTTGCTTCGCTGTCAGTCGAACAAACGAAGACTAAAGCGTGATGACGCTCTGTATATGATTTTAACGCCCTATAAGTTCGGACATTTTTAGCGCGGACCCGACGTCCATATAATTGTAAGTCAGTGGTTGAACAAATAAGCGAAATCATGTACCCCTGTACGCCGACAAGGCACACCTTCGAGGTGTCGACTGCATGAAGTTGATTACGACTTCACATATTAACCCGTGACAAACGCGTGAAATCAATACAAACGCGCGATTGCGTCGCTACACTTAGGATTTATTTATAGGCGATTGCGTCGCTGCTGAAACTGTAACCACTCTAATATATAACTGCTGTGTACACGCATTGACACAAGAGACCTGACTTTGCCTGTTTTTTATTCCTGACACGTAGAAGTTAATAAAAGTGTTCGTAACCTGTGAACCGTAAAATTCATTTTGGCATAACATCCTGATCGTGACATTGCGAGTGACTTTGTAAAAAAGTCAATTTGACCTTCAACGTATAGTTCTTACTTAAATGCAGAATACAGATTTCAACCTGCAATAGTAATTATACCTAATTTTGTATTATTTTACACATATAATAATTTTATCCCATGAGTTTGGGCTGAAATGGGTAAAAACACCGGTTAAAACCCGGTCGGGTTAATTGGGTTTTAATTCACTTCTAGACTAGTTTACTTTACTTATTTCAGATATATAAACCATATTTGTGTTGCAAAAACGAGCGATTCGTTCTATGTACCGTTTAGGTTCTCAGATTTCTCTCAGAGAAAAGTTTAAGGAGACTCATGATGTGGCATCACAGTACATTTCCTCAAATATTTTGTATGCCCGTAAAAATATACATAATTTCGTTAAGAAAGAAGATATCCATAATATTAACCTTAGAAATAAGTCCAAACTTATGGCACCACGATTTCGTTTAACTAAGGTAAACGATCCTTTTATGTGGAATTGTATACGTTTTTTCTGGAGCATATATTAAGAATACCATTTGATTTACTTTAAAACTTACATTAAAAATATTTTACAAAATTGTAGACTACGTGTTAGATAAAGATGCATGGAAAGACAACGTGAGTCTAGATTTCACACAAATATGATTCAAAATGTCAAAATCCTATAGCATTTAAGTTTGTTTGAAAAGAGCAATCCCTAGAGTTTCTTGCTCGTTCTTCTCAGAGCGGTCACCGTAACGAACGAGCAGTAGCCTAAAAAATGACGTTTTCAAGTGTAAAAATATTACCTATGGAATGGATGATTATTTTACTTTGACTGAACGTCTCTGCTTGTAGTGATACTATTGTCATTCACTTTTTCCAGCAAGGCACACTCAAAACAAAAAGAAATTATATGGTTTTAAGAAACATGTAATTATAATATTAAATAATCTCAGTACAGAGTAAAAAAATACCGATCACAAAACTGCGTCGAATTACATGTATTTGCCAAGTTTTATTGGAATCGGTTACCGGAAAGTGCGCGAAACCTTTGCAACCGTTAGGGTGGAATATTTTTTTTTAATTGAAATGGGACCGCTATTGAGGAACCCTCTTTAAAACAAAAAAGAATTATCAAAAACGGTTCACAAAAACCGAAGTTATAGTGTATCATACATACAAGAAGAGGTTAAAGTAATCTGGGAAGATTCCAGTGACAGTTCATAAAAATCTATAAATTGTAATGACGTGGATTAATTTACGTATTTCGTATCTTATAAGGGTGCTTTTAAATAAGTAGCTTTTTGTTTAAGTATATGTTTGTTTGTTGGTAAGAAATGAGCGAATAAAATGTTATTGAGAGATGACGTACGTCGACAAAAAGTTTTTGGTAATTTAATGAATGTTTTGCGTATATTTATAAAATATACATTTTTGATGATGATTTTGATTTAAAAAACATTTCAAAATTCCGGAAAATACCACTCAAATCTAAAATTGAGACATTGTAAGTTTTCAGACCATTTTACAGAAACAGCCTAATTAAGCACAACCTGAATAAAACGAAAGGCTTCTTTAATTAAGAACAAATCTGCTCGACAAACTGACTTTACACCATTCGTAAAATGTTAGGATTTTCAAATACGTAATACATAAATAATTGAGGCGGGATGGTAACAAAGCTAAAGCGGTTACTTCTAAATTGAGAGGTCGATAGATCCCTGTGGCAGCATGTAGGTATGTACCTATGACTTACAACACAGAGATATGTCTAAATAGACACCGCAAGTACCGCGATCTGCATGAAAACCAAGTGTGACACATTTTTTGCACCTCCTATCACGTCACTATCGCTGTTTAGTGATGGCAAACCTCCTTCGGCGCTAAAGCGATTGATTCAATCGAAGACGCACACACAGCACGTCTAATGATGTTTCAAATATTTATTCAATATAAGGAACCGCGAAATATTTTTCGCAAAAAAAATCTCTACTCTGGAATGTGTGACGTATTGGTGCACTGTGAATATTGTGAATCTAGAAACAGCAGATGGGATTGATACCTACCCACATTTCTGTTTTTTTTTTATTTTTCTTTATTGTTATTTTACTTGCAATTTAAATAATAAGAATTTAGTTAATATTACAAATGAGTCACGTTAGCGTAATTATTAATATTATTTTTTGTTCATATTCTTCTTTATAGTTATAGTTTTGTGTTTATTCGTTTAGTTTGCAACTTTTAACTTATTTACCGCGATGGTGAATGCCGTACGGTTAAACCAAAAATTATTTTTGTTACACCGTTAGCAGCCTAGATTTAAGTTCTTCTTTTTGTACCTGTTTTTTAACAAATAATAAATAAATTAATTAATATACAAATTATTTCACGACCTCCGTGGTCGAGTGGCTTCCATAGCTCCCGAGTTCAATCTCCGACCGGGTCAATGTAGAAATCTAAGCTTTCTATATTCCCTGGGATGTTTGTGGTACCGCCGTTGTTTGAGTCTGAAATACACAGAGAACGGTTGCGGATCGCGTGCGTGTCGGGTCGGGAGCACGGCGGTTGTAATTTCGTGTATGGACGACAACACTCCGCGTAAGGGCGCAGAACCCGACCTGCGCCCGTCTCGCACTCGCGCTTGATATGTTGTCGTCCATATAATTACATGAAATTACACCCGTCTTGTTTCCGAGCCGACACGTGCCCGACCCGCGTGCCCGACGTTACTTACTTTTTGATCGGAACAACGTATGTAATGTTGTCTAATATTTATTTAAGTATATAAATTGTTATATAAGTTGACAAGTCCTATTTGCCTATAATTTCTCCAGCATCCTCACACTTCAAAACCGGAACGCAATAATGCTAACATTACTGGTTGGCGGCAGAAAAGAAATAGGTACAATAAGGAGTACTTCCCTTACAGATATTGATTGTTTGGAGTTTTTTTTGTTTTATATTGGGTTTATTTAAATATGAAATTTATCTATTTAGTCAGTTTCCCAAAAAAACATTTTCCTTTATTACTGAAGCAGGTGATGTTATTACGGAAGGACAACTCAACCTCATTATCACAATCTGTGATCTTCCATTTCAGCATTGACGCACACACACACATTTTGTCGCAAGAAATACTCGTTTACGTGTTAATTTACGCGTAATAGAAGCATCTTGAAATTATCTGCGAAAAGAATCATTGTCTTTTGTTAAGACGGAAGGATAATAATTGCGTGTTCCTTTGAAAATAATAACATTTCTCGCTACATTCATTGTTGTGTTCGCTCGGCACATACCTCACACCACGAAACAATAATAATTTAGTTACCTACAATAAATACACAATTCGAGATACCAAATTTTTAGTCTTAAAGGGGGAGAATACGATAATATTGCTATCACAGAAGAAAAAGTTATTCCCGGTTTTACAAATTCAAATTTTCAACAAGGTCACATGGAAATGACGTTTAGTGTACCAGTTAGAATATTACATAATGATTTTTGATCAATCAAATGTTGTAATTGATATAGACACCTCGCCTTAAGAAAGTACTGGAGATAATTTCTGCGAAGAATAGTTATTTGTTATGCAAGGCTGCACATTTGTTGTTTGACGCCAGTGGTTGTATTAAAACCTTAGAAAGCGAAGGATGCTAAGGTTCAAAAATAAAATCCTGAGCGTAGCGATGGTTTCAAGCCACGAGACGCAAAACTACTTTGCTGCCGAACGAAACACACAACTTTTCACCTCACTATAGCGAGGAAAATGGTAGATAAAAGGAAAACAGTTCAACTGTAAAACATCAATTTTTTTTTTAATCGAAACAAAAAGTTTATCTTCAGTTTTTATTCTTGCCTGGAATTATAATTTTGTGCGATTATCGAAACTGTTTTAGTTCTTCCACGCGTTGAAATAATTCCATAAACATAATTAATTATCGTTTTCAATTTAATGTCAACAATAATAAGAATAAAATATACCAACGGATTTATATTACATAAATAAGTAATGTACGACAAATCGCATAATTGAACATGTCATTTTTTTTATCGAAAGAAAAAGTTCGATGGACCACAGTCTATCGTCAAGTTCGAATTTCAAAAATCTTTTCCACGCTAACGGGAAAAAACGCTTTTGCGCGCAGATTTCTAATGAGTAAGAAAGCCTTTCCGAGCTAGTGAGGTGAAAAAAAAATTACAATATTTATCATTAAATCTGTAAACTTTATAGAAATTTGTAGTACTTAGGAATCTTTGGTTTATAACAGAGATTTTCCAGGAAGGTTTTATTTTTCAAATCCCCAACGCAGCCTACAACGTGCGGCTACGAAACCGTAGAAGTAAACACGTCTTTACTAGAAGGTTTATGAGTCTTTGACGCTCCGAAATAAAATGTAATTTCACTGGAAGTTGTGAACAAACTTTGTCGGCTCATAAAAATGACTTCAGAAAAATTTGTCGAGTGAAAATAATTTTCGGGGCTTCCTTTTATAGGGTATCAGATAACATAACTTCAGCTGTTTTGCTGACTCTCCCTTTGGAACTTTTTGTTAATTTGAGGATGTTGTTTTTATTGTGTTTTTTAGAACAGTAAACAGGACTCTCTATCAACTTTTATTTATTTATTTTTATTTATTTATTTATTGTATTACATATTGCTTACAAATTAATACCCAAACACAATAGTAATTCTTAAGCTATTATATTTAAAAAAGAATTGATACAAAAATTGAATGAAAATTTTACAAATCATTGAATTTTATATATTGCATAAAATAAATTGAGTAAAAAATTAGATAAAAATAATAAATCATGGAATTGGACATATCGCAAGTACATTATTAACAATCAAATTTTAAAACATTAACACAGTATTAATTATTCGGGATGCACAATACTTATATGATGCTACTGTCTATGGTCAATGACTCGAGGTATCGTCCCGCGGAAACCGTAAAATGGGCTTCCGAGCATGCAAAGAGGTCCAAAGAGAAGCATCCGATTGAAGTACTCAAGCGCGCGGGTCAAAGGAGCCAGATCACTTTCCTTAGAACGTGTAGAAGGTATGTATAGCAAACAGCCTTCTTCTGTGAGGCCGCACCAGGCTGGTCCTAGGCACCCAAAAACCTATCATGGATAGTATGAATGGATTGTACAAGATTCCACGCACCAAGCGAAATATGTAGGTTCTACTCTCGAACTATGTTTAAATCTACCATCGTTAACTCACTGCTGCGCACGGATATTCTCTAAGGAGTGAGGTTAAGGATGTCAGACTCGAATAATCTGAATCTATATTGACATCTTTTTTTCTCACATCTCTGGTGGGAAGGCAGCTTTAGTATAAAGTTTTTGTTTCACTATAGTTTTGAATCTTGTAAATAGCAAATTTTCCAACCGAAATCTTATCACAGAAGTGTGTACAACGCCATTTAAATCAATTTGTGACTTTGTGAAGACGACTGACAAGAACAGCTTCTTCGTACGTTATCCGAGGGTTTTTAACTTTCTTACGTTTTATGTTTCCTTTTTTTAGATAATAAGCGGCGGGACGAAAAAGTCGTGCACCTGATGGTAAGCGACACGCCTACCCATAACAGTCATAGTGCCACTCCAAGCTTTAAACCGCAATGATGTGCGATGCACTGCCACTGCGCCTGTCACCCAGAGACATAGGTTGACAAGTCTGTGCCTGTAGCACATGAGACTTGTCAATTTCACCAGACCCTTACCCCTCAAAACTGAAATGCAGTAATGCTCACATTATTCCTATGCAGCAGAAATATGTACTAAATATTTACAATATGAACTTAGTACTTATTTCGGTGGCGCCGTGATCCAAAGTGGATATTGGCCTCCGACACCAAATTCTGCCACGCATCCTGGTTCTGAGCTTGTTTCTTCCAGCCACTAGCACCGAGTTCCTTGGGATCTTTCTATACTTCATCGCTCCAGCGGTACTGTAGCCTAGGGACGTAGCTTAGGTCGCGTAGCGAGAGGTACTTTATAAAATTAAATACAAACTGGGATTATCTTCATAACTAGATATTTATTGTGTTTTTCACATATTCATTAGAGATAGAGATAGAGATAGAGATATATTTATTTGCAAGCATACACGGAAAGTAGATTACAATTATTACATTATATGTACAAATACAAAAGTTCAGCGTGTTGCGCCAGCAATTGGCATGCAAATATTATTGACTTTCCATATCAAATTACATTAGAAAAAAAATAAAATAATTAATTTATGGAGGCTACTTCTAGATCTGCTAAGATGTTCCTCTTTTCTCTATCTATTTTTTTAAATACGTTCTAAACACAAATCTATATACATTCAGCCAGTACTTCTACTCATAGAGCCTAGACTACAGTACCTAGGACGTCCACTCGGTTGTCCCAAATAAACCCAATTCGCGGCACGATCTTCTCCCATTCTTGCCACGTGTCCGAGCCAGCAATCTCGCAGCTTTCGTTTCTCCCACAATATTAGGCCCAGATATTGGATCCTCAATCTCAAGTTTCTTCCTTCTTTCCCTCGCGGGCCTCACGGCGTAGATGGGCGACCCCTAGGTGGTCAATGGAGGGAAAGTGGGTAATACAGCCTGCTAGCTATCAGCTAAGTCCAAGGGACTCGCTAACCAAAGTGGTCCTCCAGCATTTCGGGTGTTATGCGGTGAGTTAACACCTCACTCTGTAAGAAGTCTTTTGTTACGATACCGACTTGCAGATGTTAAGTAACAAGAAATTAAAGACATAGACGCATGCCGTAACAGGGATTTGAAAGGTAGATCGCTTCAATCGAGAAACACCCGTGCTCCCAATAGCAAAACATGAAGGTGCTGGATAGTTTACTATTATTCAAACAAGTTTTCATTGGCGCTTCGCCGCACATTCATGTGCACTATGCGTGATTTGATTATCGGAAATATTTATTGATGTCAAAAAATGTTTCGAATGAGAATTTTCAGTTAAATTTTTAAAATAAAATTTCAACTATTTTTTTAAACATCCACCAAACAATTTCGTGGACACAAACTGGAAAATTCCGTGTACTATGTGTACCAGAATGACAGAATCAATTTTGAGACCTTCAGGTTTCTTTCAAAAAAGGACTGAAGACCTGACAGAAGGCTTGAAAACAGGCTAAAATAAAAATCTAAAACTAATTATTTAAGAATAAAATATCGAAATTTGTACATAAATTTTTTAAAGAAATATTTATCTTTAAGTACTACACAGAACTTTCTGAATTTTGGTTTTCAACTGAAGTCCTAGAGTTAACAAATTAACATTTATTCCAAAACTTAATTTCCAAGTTTCGGCTTAACGACACACCGACCGCTGCCCCGTCAATCGTCATCGGGCACTTGTCAACGTCGAATCTGTATCTAATCTTCTTATTTTATTCATATTTATTCATTTTAAATACGCAGATTGCGGGACGCGAGAGGCGGCCCCCACACCACGCTTCATAAAATCTGGGCTCGCATTCTGGGCTCGCTTTAATGCCCATACAATAAGACCGAAAAAGACAATTCGCAATTTGCTTCCGCCAATTTCGCTCTTATTGCATGAAGATAAAGCTTTTTCTGACGGCTTAAAGAAATTCCGATTCGACAAGTGTAATTATTCCCTTAAGCTAATAATTGTAACTTTTTCATTGAAAAAGATCCGACTTCAAAAGTTTGCTTATCAGCTTTTTTCGATTTCCATGGGACCCCTCATCAGATTCTAACTTCTTGGTGACAATGGGACTGTTACGGACTCCTTTGTACATTTTATACGGTCTTTTCTGGTTGTCATGGTGTCGGTGATTTGTTGATTACATGTAAGTAGATATTGTGTCAAGTGAAAAGTCGACTTTTGTTTGTGGAAAATAATTAGTAACTTGTGATGGCCTTAACGAACAACGTCAACGGAACAACATCAGGGACTACCTCGAGAGCACCTCCCTTTCAAACAAAAGAAGAATTTTCAAAATTGGTGCACAATGATGGAGAAATTGGTGAATACACGGACACGTCTATAAAATTCGAAGATTTCCTTCATGGGATCCCCCCAACAGATACTGACTTGGCGACAATAGGACCACCACGAGAACGAAAATATGAAAATGAAAATAGTTTATTTGTACCATCACAAACTACAAAATTCTTGTTACATATATTAATAAGTACTAGTTGTATAGTTAATTATAGTTTGTGAGGAAGCTGGAATCTAAACTAGGTCGGAACCTGTGCTATAGCTTCCAGGCCCCCCCACCACGGAAATAATTATGACTTGAAACGTAAGCACTTAACAATTAACAAAATGTATGACTGGTGTGTGTGTGTGTGTGTGTGTGTGTGTGTGTGTGTGTGTGTGTATGTGTGTGTGTGTGTGTGTGTGTGTGTGTGTGTGTGTGTGTGTGTGTTTGCTTGCCCGCTTTGAGAATGCACGCTTTTAAACATCATTCAACAAATCATTTTCAAAATCTGTTTACAATTGACGGAGATATCTGAAAACATATATCTGTATCTATATAACCTACTCTTTTTTTAAATCGGTTAAAAAAGATAGAAAAGTCCTTGAAATAAACAAAAACATAAACGTCTATTAGATTCCCCTGGGTGAAGCCGGATCGGAGCACGTGTAGTCTCACTATAGACTGGTTAGTTCCATAAACAAAGTTACGACCAGTTGAGTTCTACACCTGCCATACACGATAAGAGCTCGCGTGAATTAAAACGATGGCCATTTTACCTTACTTATTGATATTATTCACCTTGCGTAACTTTGTTTTAGAACTCAAATCTAAGATTATATAGTCATGAGCTTAGAATAATAACACATAGAATGATAGTTTCATATCAAACGAACTGTCACAAGTGAGGCAAAAAGCAAATTCGTGTGGCCTAGTTTTAGTAGAGGTTAATTTTCGGTTTTAGTGAATATTTATATAAAAATACAAGTTGAAACGCGTTACTTCCTTGTGGAATGTGATGTTAGTATCTATTTTATGTTTGTCTGACGTATTTTTACACTCATTTACCGTACATTTCGTCATTTTTAGCTAAAATTCTTGAGCTATTCGCGGTGCAAGTTGACCTTGAGCACTGAAGGCCCGCCCGCTCGTGTAGGCCCTTTAGGAGCGCTTCAATTTGCCTCACTTAGCGTTTGCGGACTAGGTTTCTATGCGTTATTATTCTAAGGTCATGAGCACTTATATTATAAAGAATATACAATTTAGAAGCAGTAGGGCTCCTGTTAAACTAGTTCGTCCAGAGAAGTATTGCCACCTTACCTATTTCTAGCCCTCTGTCCATTTGAATCCCCTGCTACCATCCCTTGGGGGATTTATGAGAATTATTTGTCCACATAGATCCCCGGGATATTTCTTGCCAAGCAGTATGATCATTACTGCGTTTTAAAGCGTAGGGTAGCTGGTGAATTTATAAACTCCTGAGGCTTGTCAACTTTATGCATCAAGGTAACGTGCGCGTGCTTTAAAGCTCTGAGTGACACTGCAACTGTTATGGACACTCACAATGTCGTTTACCACTTGACACATTGACTTACAAATAAATGGACGACGGGTCTAATATAAAAACCACGAAAAAAATGTCCCAAGTCAGCCCATTTAAACGTAGTGACATGTAAAGGAGTATGAAAAAGCTAAAACGTTGAATTTAAATTGTAATGTCATCGCAGTACCGTCTAATTTTGCTTGCTTCGCTGTCAGTCGAACAAACGAAGACTAAAGCGTGAATGACGCTCTGTATACGATTTTAACGCCCTATAAGTTTAGACACTTTTTAGCGCGGACCCAACGTCCATATAATTGTAAGTCAATGACTTGACATCATAAAAGAAAAGCTGCGTTATTACGATTATTTAGATCAGATTCTCGATCTGGACTTTTCTCGAGAATATATGTGCTTTCGGAAGATAATTGTCTTTTAATTGCATAACTTGTGACGTTGCCTTTATTAGTAGAAAATACCCGTCTAACACGAGAGTGTTCATTAGTCTAAATTTATTAATTCATAAGGGTATTTGTGTAAATAACATCAATGACATCCAAATATCTTATTACTTACTGTTTATTTTTTAACCGCCTTCAAAAAAAGGAGGAGGTTCTTCTTCAAGTTTTTTTTTTTGTATGTATGTTACGCGATAACTCCGCCATTTGTGACCAATTTTGATGATTTCTTCTTCTTTTGTTGGAAAGAAGGTACCTCAGATATGGTTCCATTTAAATTTCAAGAAAATATTCCACCTCTAACGTTTGTCACCCAACTCGGGGATGAATGACTTTTGAGGTCGGTTTTTTTAACCAGAGGTTAGGTTATTATTATCTTCTGTCCTGTAGATACAAGAAATGTAATATTTAATTTTGTTTCATTCGTTCCATATTAATTTAGAACAACGATTGCTATACTATGGTAATATTTTATTTTTTGTAACTGATATCTTCGTTTTGAGAGTAGGTTATTAGTAGTATTTAAATTTAATTTAATTTCTTTTATTGGTTTATATGAGGATTATTGCTGGGCGGTAGAAATAGGTAAGGTGGCAGTACTACCCTGGATCAGTTCTCTCAAAAAGCGCTCTAATGCTACTAAAAAGAAAAACGAAGATAGTTTTTTAAAATTAATAGACGCTATAGCACCAAAAATAGTGAGCGTTAAATGTAAAACCCACGGTAAAATTTTAGTTAATTTTGCGCCAAAGTTTAATTACATCCATAGAAAAAGTTACAGCTAACAGGTACATAAAATATTCCACGAAGATCGCAAACTTAACCAACAGCTAGCAAACAAAGCTTCCAGTTAACTGGAAATACGTTGCATACGTGGAGAGTCTGGTCGCGACGGCTTTTGAAACCCCCAGGCGGCGCAAGTCTTTGTTAATTAACCCAACAATCACTTTAACATTCTGGTTATATGCATGAATATAATGATGACAGTAACATTAACTAAACGGTTAGTATAATTAAGTAGTTTTTACTCGACTCAAAAAAGGAGGAGGTCATACGTTCGACTGTATGTATGTTTTCAAATATCAACGTCAATTGAGGACCGATTTTGAAATTTTTTTTTGTTTGAAAGGTTGCACTCTCGTGGTTGTCCTATTGTCACCAAGTCAGTATCTGATGGGGGGATCCCATGAAAATCGAAGGAAATCTTCAAGTTTTATAGACATGTCCGTGTATTCACCAATTTCTCAATCATTGTGCACCGATTTTGAAAATTCTTCTTTTTTTTTAAAGAATACACTCTCGAGTAGATCCTTGATGTTGTTTCGGGTTTGTTTCGGCTATCACAACTTACTAATTATTTTCCACGAATAAAAGTCGACTTCTCACTTGACACAATATCTACTTACATGTAATCAACAAATCACCGTCACTATGACAACCAGAAAAGACCGTATAAAATGTACAAAGGAGTCCGTAACAGTCCCATTGTCACCAAGAAGTCAGAATCTAATGAAAATCGAAAAAAGCTGATAAGCAAACTTTGGAAGTCGATTTTTTTTCAATGAAAAAGTTACAATTAGTGTTTAATGTAGTTGTATAGTTTAATGCAGGAAAGGTATCTGAAACTCAAATAATTTTTATGTTATGAATCGCCCTAGTCCCACAGGAGGGGTAGGCAGAGATCAAGGAAACGCCACTTTGCTCTATCCTGACACAATTCTCGAGACCCACACACTACATCAACTACCCTTTTCACACAACTTCTTTTATTCTTGTCACTTCGGATCCCAGCCTTTTTGAGAACATCACTGATCTGATCAATGTAAGTCATTCTGGGACGTCCTCTTAAAACCCTTCTATCCACATTCACATCATAAATCTGTTTGGTAATCTTCTTATATCCATCCGCTCTACATGCCCCAACTAGCTTAACATTCCTTTCTCTATTTTAGTCACTACATCCATATTCAAGCCACATCTTTCACGTATTATTGTATTCTTCACTCTACACAGCCACACCCAACTCTCACTACCAAACGTCGGTGTAGGAACCAGCAAAGCATTGTGTATGGACATGCGTGCTTTTTGGGATAAGATGTTGCTCTCCATTACACCATTTATGGCTCCATTTACTGCGTTTCCATTTCGTACCCTTGTTTCAATATCCTCATCAAACTTTCCATCTCTTGTAAACACACTACCCAGATACACACACTCATTCACTTGATCAACATTCATGCTTTGTATTTTAGACTTACATACCGTCATATTCTCATTTCTTTCAAAAACCATCACTTTCGTCTTCTCTGCATTAATCTTCATACCTCTCTTTCTAAACGACACATTCGTATTATCCAGGTTTTTTTGCAAGTCTCCCTCCGACGTTCGACGTCCAACGTAAACGAGGCATTTAATGCTGGGCTTGCCGATTAGCACTCCATAACCACTATCACGCAGCTCCTTTATACAGTTATTCATAAACAAATTAAAGAGCCAAGGTGACGCTACGCATCCCTGTCTGATCCCTATGTCTGTTATGAATCGTCACATTGATTAAGGTGATTAATCGGAGGAGAAGTGGGAAAAACTATTTTGGTTTAAGTATATATATCATCAGCCGGAAAACGTCCGCTGCTGAACGTAGGCTTCCCCCAAAGATTGCCAGTCTAGCCGGTCGAACGCGACGTGCATCCATCGGTTACCCGCCGCCTTTACCACGTCATCCGTCCATTTAGTAGGGGGGCCGTCCCACTGCCGGCCGTCAGTTCTACGAGTTGTGTGCCTTTTTTTTTTTGTCGGGGGGGGGTCGACCTCGAGCCCCAGCAGTTGTATTCGGCGGACCACCATGTCCGCCGCTACTGAGGCTCTTCGGGTCGCCTCCTAGAAGGTGGTCCCCCGGACGGCCACCAGCGTGTCATCGGCGTACGCGATGACCGCCGTCCGGGGGAGCAGCGCGCCCCTCAGCACCCAATCGTACCCCAGGTTCCACAGTAGTGGTCCTAATACGGACCCCTGGGGTACTCCGCACCTCATTGGGCGCTCGGCGCGCCTCCCTTCCCTCGTCTGGTAGAGCACCACCCTGTCCTCCAGGTAGTGCTCCACCAGACGGCTGAGGTACCTGGGGATATTATGGTACCTCAGCGCCTCCCTGATAACGGCGAAGGGGAGAGTGCCGAAGGCGTTGGCTATGTCTAACGACACAGCCACCACGCCTTCCCCCTCGCCGTTACCCTCCTCCACGATGTGTCGCAGCGACTCCAGGGCGTCCAAGGTGGAGAGTCCAGTCCCTGTACCCCGTCCGGGCCGGGAGCTTTCTTCCGCCCCCGCAACCGTCCCACCGCCCACTCCAACTCCCCCTCGGTGGTTTCCGGGGGGGTTCCTCAGTCTGCCCCCCGTCTGCTCTGGGGGGCAGCGAGTTGTGTGCCCTGCCCAAAAGAAGTCTGTTATATATGATGCTGCGAGAGGCCATTGAAATTAAAAAACATCCTAATTTCAACAGGGAAGATGGTTTCTCCGTACCACCAGTTTGGGATCCAGATCTAATGAAAAATCTCAAACAGACATAAGACTGCAGTACTAATTAATATGTTTTAATTTATTCTAATTTCTATTATTAATTAATAATAAATTGAACTTAATAATAATTGATTCAATAAAATAATTTGTAAAAATTAATGTAGCGTAAATTGGAATGTTTTCTTTGTTAAATTAAAAATAAGGTATTTACTTAATAACTATTGTAACTATAGTGAAAAAATAGGGTGGTTTGCGTCAATATTAGACATAACTGATTGAAGACTGTACCACCTCAGTCAACCGTGACCATGGGACCTGTAAAGGTCGGTTTGTTTGAAAAAACAAATGTACGCGATTTAACCGCTCACGCGATGCGCTCCTCCTACCGCAAAATGGCGGCTATTTGGTTTCGCAAATTAGAAAAGGATTCAGTTTAAATACAAATTTTTATAAATAAAAATTATTATTCTGCATTGCTAAATAAATACCCTCCGTACTACTAACAAAAACACCTCAAATAAAATGCAGTAATACACCGCAAATCCTGCACTTAAAAAGCACTAATGAAATTTTTGGTGTACTTGGATAAATATGATAATATTCCGTTTGCACTACGTAACAGATACATCACTCTTATACAAAATCGACGAACACCTACGCTATAATAACTTACTAAATGTGACTAATGACACCAAGCGTTTACTACGAGGAAAAGTGAACTTAAGCACGCGCTCAGAGAGGTGCAAAAAACGTTGCCCGCCCGTGTGTATTCGTGCGGAGCCGAATAGTTATAAATGAAAGAGTTGTATGGGCGGTTGTGCCAGCTGTAGGCACTTACCGTGTAACCTTGAGCTAATATGGTGCTCTGGTATGGTGCCTTTATCTTACAATGTAAGGTAACAGTCACGTGTATCGTCGACTGAAAGTTTCACATTATTTGTAAAGGTTCATTAGCTTTTCTAGAACTGACATAAAATTGTATCGGCGAAGCGCAGGGCTTCGTTTGAACTATTACTTTTATTTTGCTTAATATTTACGTTGTACAAGTCTACGGAATGGAAAATGCTTAATTGATTTTTTATACAAAATGTATGTGAAAAGTTTCTTTGAACTTTTAGAGTCTTCGGATTCAGATAAAAATAGAATGAATTGGTGCTATAAACATAAAATGTGCTAATGTATCCGTGGCTTGTGTATGAACCGTTTTTTTTTAAATTAGTGACTTCAAGACCGAACACTTTCACGGGATAACAGCGGCAACCATTGTAGTTTTGTAGCTACAATGGCTGTAGTCTTTGCAGTTCTATAGCTACAATGGTTTGTAGCCGTTGTAGTTTTGTAGCTATAACCGTATGTAACTATTGTAGTTTTATAACTACAATGGTTTGTGACCGTTGTAGTCTTGTACCTATAACAGTATGTAGCTTTTATAGTTTTGTAGCTGCAATGGTCAATAGCTTCGTAGTGTGACGGTGTGACCTCCTTACACCGTTATCTCACCTCTTTGTATCGCCTCTCTCCTCTTGTATCTTATCATTTTTTTTATTTTACTTGTATTTAAATTTTAAATTTGAATTGTTCCATCTTCCTTCACTTTCTCATTTTGTTTTCGTACCACGGTCGCTCCCAGCTCGACCGCCACAACAGTCAGAGCTGTTAATAAGCTAATCATGTGTAATAATTTATAATTCTATATTCATTTACCTTTATATTGTTACAGCCTTTCTTTAAACTTTACTTCTTTAATAAATTTTGTGGACCGGAAGTTTCCCATTTCATTGCCGTGAACCTGTTCACGGCTAGTTAGGGTTACGGGTTGTAGTTTTAAGAGCTTTAAATCGCAAAGATCTGAGGGGCATTGCCACTGCGCCCGTCACCCTGAGACATAAGTTGACAAGTCCCATGTTGTAATTTCACCAGCACCCTTACCCTTCTAAACCGAAACGCAGTAATGCTCACATTACTGCTGCTGCTAAAAGTTATAGTTAGCTACAGTGGTTTTATTTAGTTTTTGAAGTTCTGTAGCTACAATAGTTTGTAGCTATAAGAATTGAGATAACTGCCATTGCATAGACCTAAATTCTCACAGTGTATAATCCTGTAAAATACTGATATGCAGAATATATAAAAAACGTATGTTTTTATAAATACACTCTATATAAACATGCCAAATTAATAAATTACATTTGGATATACATTCAGAGACAAGAACGCATAACCACAGTGGCCAATTTATCTTTCTTGACGTTATATTCTTTTATACACTCGAAGCCAAACAAAAGTAGCAAGCATAATTCCTTTTACGAAAATGACTTTAATACTTTTATCGCTGTCTCGGTTCCAAAACCAATTTTCCAAGAGAGTTTTTCAGTCACTAAAATGCTTTTTGCTTCTAACTGTAGTATACAACATCAAAGCATCTGTATACACCAGCTAGCAATAAAAATGGGACAGTATTGAAGTCTTCGGAATTCTTAAACGTTTTCTCGCTGTGCTGTCTTTTTAACTGACTTTAAAAAGGAGGATCTCAATTCTACTGTATTTTTTTTTTTAATAATTGTGTATTTCAGTCCGTGGACCATATTAAGCAAATACAAATCAATACAATAAAATTCGTACTTTTAAAACATCGCGTATAAGTTATTATTATTTCAAACAAACCAAAGTTTAAATATAATTATTATTTAGTTTATTATAGGAAAAATAGTTGCATTTCCTATGTGTAACCATCGCGAAAACCTAAGAACTCGATATTTGAAATAAAAATAAAAATAATAATAATAAGATAAAAGAAAATATAAACAAAATTTAAAAAAAAATTGTTCCATGTGTGTTAAACGTTTTTTTTAACCCATTTTGATGATTACTTTTTGTTGGAAAGGGTGTGCCTCGGTAGTGGTCCCATTTAAATTTGAAGAAAATACTCCACCTCTAAGTGTGGCAAATTAGGGGATGAGTCCGGTTTCGCGCACTTTCCGGTAACCGATTTCAATAAACCTTGGCAAATGTTATTCAACAAACTTTTGAGGACGGTTTTCTTAGTACTCTGTACTGAGATTTGTTACGTTCTTTAACGAGTTTAAAATTAATCATTCAATTTGAATACCTTATTGAAATTTCAAAAATCAGTAGAAAATAAACTGGCAAATTTTAAAAAAGACTATTTTTTAAGAAATGAAACTATTTTTCCGGATTTAAATCGCGTATATTTGTTTTTTTCAAACAAACCGACGTTTCGGGCCCTTTACAGGTCCCATGGTCACGGTTGACTAAAAGTTTGAAAAAACAAATATACGCGATTTAAATCCGGAAAAATAGTTTCATTTCCTATGTGTAACAATCGCGAAAACCTAAGAACTCGAGACTATTTTATTTTATTTATTTATGCAGGTTACGGCTATTGGGCTTCCTCTTCACCACCTTTGCGAAGCCATCCTCGTCGCATTGATCCGTCTGCCTCTGTGGTTTTGCAACTTCGGATACAGGCATACGGGGATTACGTTTACTCTTAGCCGATAGCCGCCTCTCGAATTTCGAAGTGGCGAGTCGGCTGGTAGAAGCAGCTACATTGGCGTATGCACGTGCAGGAGCTAACATGCATACGCATGACGGAAGCAGCGATCGGTGACGCAACCATTTGTGCCGACTCGACACTGCTGATGTATGCATTTTGCGCCTCACGACGCGTGTTTACATTAGAGACTTCTGTTGGCCTATATACTACACAGCGTTACTTAATAACGCAACTTGGGCACGCAGCTCCCTTATGGTGTTATCTGAAGCCTCCAATCTACACTGCAACTCGGCCAGGCTTGACTTCAGGGGTAGTGATATCCTTCAGCAGCCTGGTAACATCGACGTGGTCGAACGTGACGGGGGGCAGTTTGTGCAGCTCCTTTGCCACGAATGTAGTCACGTCATCCGGGTGAGTTTCCTTCAGGAGTGTGATAAAATCCTGGAGACTCTTCATGCCTACATCCCTCCGGCAAGATGGCATCTGCTCAGCTTTGGCGAGGCTCTCGAACAACAGCATCTTGCTAGTGCAAATCTAGTTGAAGTTGGATGTGCACGAGGCTGACTTCATCCACGGTATCGATGGCGTGTTGGATAAACACCAAAAGCTCACTGGCTATGACTTGTTGGGAACCCACTGCCACTTACGCGCAGCGGCCTATGCCGCGCGAAACTCCAATTATAATAATTCTTACTGCGTATTGAACGCGTACGTTTCCGAACGCACACCGAACTACAATCACTACTAATTCTATGTTATAATAATTATTAACACAAACATAGAACATTAAGAAAAATGCATTCGATCCGGTCGGATTCGGACCAGCGCTCTGCTGCTCTTCCAACTGAGCTACGGAACGAACCTTCAGACCCTACGAATTTTTCTACATTCTTGTTGCCAATCCTTGTTTCCTATCGACTTTTTTGACGCAGCGCCATCTGTGAGAAATCTGTGAAAGTTTTTCTTCACTCAACCAGGTTCCTTTACAGCTACTAGCGGCTGACTAGAGATGTCAGTTTAATAACTGTAATATTAAGTTTTACTATCATGATAATATTCTTTTGTGAAATTATTCCACTAATTTCTTATAATTATTAATACAAAGATTGATAATAATATGTTAGATAAACAAAAGAGCTACAAAGAAAATACTTATACTACAAAAACGTAAAAGTTTTATTTACTTCGCTGTACTAACTGAAGTACTCTCGTATCCAATGTTCTAGAAGGTTATTTCAGTCGACTGTAACTACATATATAACGTACACAACAATAAAGACTTCGCTGGGATAGATAGCACAGGTGAAAATAAAAACGTGTGCACTTTTTATTGTCTACGAGTGTATTCTCACGTCTTTGCCGAGAACACTTTGAAGTTTTCTCTTTGTATTTGCGGTGTCTGAACGCTCTTGCTGTTTTGTAGGAAATGTCATTACGCGTTATGCTTTGTTATGTTAATGCAAGACCAAAATCAAATAGCAAATTCGCCTGAAATGGATATGATGAGATTCTGTATGGACTCTAATTTGAGCTATCCATTAATATGTCACTGTTGTGTTACAAAAGCATACTCCAAATTATTATAGACTAAGCAAAACAATTCGATAAATGAAAATCGGCGAAGCAATGCTATTTATAGAAATAAAAGAAGATAAAAGGTTCTTAGGTTTTCGCGATTGTTACACATAGGAAATGAAACTATTTTTCCGGATTTAAATCGCGTATATTTGTTTTTTCAAACAAACCGACGTTTCGAGCCCTTTACAGGTCCCATGGTTACGGTTGACTACTAGTCAGAGAATGATCGTACTTAGCAACTGACGTTACTTTTTTAAATTACAACGAAAATAAAAAAGTACAAATTAAATATACGAACTATTGTCACACGTGTTCAGATTTTTACCAATTTGCATCAAATGAGGAAGTGAAACAGAGGCTTTAATTTTAATGAGTTGAAAAAGTTGGAATATCGCTGGTCAAGGCATGTAGAGTTAAAAGGAGATTACGTAGAAAAATAAATAGGAATTAAAAAAAACTTTTTTTTCTTCTCAAAGTCACGGACTTATCGAACCATCCGTATAACGTACACAATAAATATACAACAATATCAGACTAAGTCCCATTACGTCGTGATGACATCATGGTCGTGTACTTTAAAGTGTCGTAGTTTGTATATTTAAATGAAGTTGTTAACATATAGTACAACACAATTAACTGTTCCCGACTTTCTAGACGGTACGACGACAGTCTGTCAAGACAATGGGAAGAGCTAGAACGACAGTCTTCAGACGATAAGTAAAACGTTACGACAGATAATCGCAACTTCAAACGATTCTGTCATGTAAACAACAGGGCGGCTACCGTGAAACGATAAATTGCCGTCACGATCCAGTGGGAACAGCTAAGCATGACAATCGTTCAACGATAAAAAAAATCCACGACACAGTCGTGATATGAGAACAGACTATATAGCAGGCTATTAGCGACAGTCGTACAATGATAAATTAAACGTTACGAAATAATGGGAACGTGCTCTAATGGGATGCAGTAAGACTCCTGCATGAAATTCACAAGGGTTCGCCCAATTACTTTGAACATTACAATAAGTATCGATTGAATGGCCAGTAACTTTCGTTCCGTTAGCAAATAGCCGATACAAGTCGCAATCAGTTGGGTATACAGCGATTTTATACGTTGTACCTCGAGCCGGAGCCGGCAGCATGCGGTGCACTTGGACAACGGCCAACGAAACGCCACGTTGTGGTCTACGTTGTACGACGTAGCGGCGGCGATTTAAAGCCGAATTAGTCTACATAGCGACTTCATACGTTGTGGTTCACGCTTTATACTGTGTTTGGATAATGTCCAACGAAATAGTGTTTTCTGGTGTAGGTTGTGGGATTTGGCAATATTGGCAAGCAAAACGACTCATCCGTAGAACAAAGGCGTATGTGTAAGACTGGTTATACTCAGAACATTCTATATTTCGTTCGTTGTACTTGGCTGTTGGTATCAGATCGACTGTTGTTCGATTTTATATTTCCGAAACGAAATAAGATATAAAACTTCTGAAAACATCTATCGATTGGCCTTATTTTGCACAACGAGATTATCTATTTATCATATTTTCGCTGTATAATCACATCAGACTGTGTTCTTCGGATGAGTCGAAAAAGATATACGGTCGTCATATTTATATATATATATATAATGCCTTTAGGGTGTTGCTGGGGCTGCCCCGATTCTGCAGCGCGTCAGGCATGTTTGCGCAGGCTAATATAGATGATTTTAATGCCATCATGCGAAAGAAAACGGCCTCGCTGCTCTGCAGACTACGGGGTAGTTCCAATTCCATCCTAAGGGTAATAGCAGAGCGACATGATTCCCCAATCATAGCACATTGTGTAGACAGATGCATCTCGCACACAAAAATAGTGACTAAGTAAGTAGTGGTATTGTAATAGTAGTTGTAATGTAATGAATTTCTCTATGACATGTGATTTCAAAATTTTAGTTTTGTTTATGTTAATTATTATTGTGTTAGCTAATTTGAATTTTAATTGTCATTTTATTAGTTGTAAATTTTAGTATTTTAAATTTTTACTTCCGACTAAATTATCATTATTATTTCAGTGACTTTTATATTATGTATTTTGAATATTTTGACATTTCGATTTTAAAATTTTAATGTATAAATAAATTCACCGTACAGTCATTTATTACTAATATAGTATAAGGTTGCTTACTAACAAACTATGGACCTATGGTGTCTATATGGTGAAATAAAAGATTTTTATTTTTATTTATTTATTTATAATAAATAGGGTTAATTGTAAAATACTAATAAATCATAAAAAACAACTTTTGTTACATGATTTTTAATAATTCTTCAAATTTTACTTTCATACGAAATATAAATCGTTCTAAACAATCCGAAATGTCACAGGGATCATTTTATCTCTTTTTTTCTTTTTTTTTTATAATATCAAGTGACGGGAACAAGTCGTGCGCTTGATGGTAAGTTGCAGTGCCACTCAGAGCTTTAAATTGCAAAGATCTGACGGGCACTGTCACTGCGCCGGTCACCCTGAGCCATAAGTTGACAAGTCCCATGTTCCTGTAATTTAATCTCTAGGTGTATAAGCGATATTCGTATATTTTCAGATTAGAAATTTACTACACTAGAATCGGACTTAATGCACAAGGACATCTGAAGTGGGTCCTAGTTTTCTAGATTTTTATAATCTCGGATTCGGAAGGAATACGAATCAGATGCAGAGCACAAAGTTAAGGTTAAAGTTGAGGTTAGGTCACCTGGGAGAATAAAAAGAAAGATACAGTCACGTTATTATAACATCAAATCCGTAATCTCTCAGTGTTTTCTCTCAAGTTTCGCGCGGAAGTCGTAGCGACAAATTCACTTTTCCTGTCGCCGAAGAGCCGCGTACAGAAAACGGGTGTGTTCTCACTCGATTTCTTATTCTTTTCGCAAATTTATAATCTACTGGTTTTTAAAAAGAAACATTTCAGAAACGTTCGATGCAAAGATCGGCAAAGAATTTGATATAGCTTCATCGGTGCACCCAATTTACCTAGTTATTTTTCCTTTCTAATCTCAACTTCATTACAAAACAGGGAGACGTGAAAATAAACTACGCGATCTTGACAGTAGTCTTCGCAAAGTCACAAGGCGTATACATACATTGTCCTTTAAATGAAAGGGGTAATGTATGTATACGCTTCTTTAATAAGATTCTGGTTGATATTCAAAATTTGACGTTCACTTTAAAATAATAAAAAACTTTACTAAAGGTTTACACACAGCTTCTGCGTACTAGGATGACAGAAATCCGCGGTAGTGTAGTAGTTTAGCTCCTGGAGATTGTCTTGATCTATGATGTTTGAAATAAATAGTATAAACGATAAATCTCTACAAATGTTTATTTGTAAAGAGCAAAGCCTAGAGTTTCGGATTGCTCTTTAGAGTTTCTTGCGCATTCTTCTCAGGGGAATCTGCCTTCCAAATGAGCAGTATAGTTTAATCTATTTGAAGATTTCAAATGTAATTTGCTTACCTATGAAGTCAAGATTATTCGACTTTGATTTTAAGGGAATTGAACCCGGGACCTCTCCGTGACAGTCCAGCATGATAACCGTTCGGCCACCGAGGCAGTTTTCAAATTAACAACGATTCTTCAATAATGTCTAATGCTTGGCTAGGTATAGTGAAACTATACAGACTTGTTTCTGAAATAAAACTAGCTTTTCTGATCTAAAGTCGCTTACATTTGGTTTTTCAAATAAGCTAACGTTTCCGATTCTTTACAGGTCTCATGTCCTTGGCTGAGTGAGAGCATATTAGTCATTAATAACTTATATTTAATATGAATGCAATCCACCCTATTCTGAGCTATGATGGCAAATACAAATATACGAGATTTAGGTTCAAAAAAATAGTTTAATTGCCAATTTCTAATAGTTGCGGATAACTAAGCACTCGATAAAATATATGTCCTCATGTTCTTACTGTCAACTTTTATACAATCCGTGTTTTCACCGGTAAAATGCGCTATGAATTATGTTTTGAAACCTTTATTAAGACCTTAAAAATATTCATGACACCCTAAACAAACCAACCATTTATTTACGCACGTACAAAGTTACGTCGTATTTTCTTTTAAACCTTCTTCTGCTGGTAGAAATTTGTAATTTTGTGTATAAGGAATGGGGTCTCCGTTTGTTTAGCTGATTGTGACGAAAAACTGACGCAATAGCTTACTTCTAAGACATTTTTATTCAAAAGATTCAGAAGAACTGCCACCTTAACTATTTCTGCCGCCAAGCGGTTTTGTGTTCATTTTTGCGTTCCAGTTTGGAAGGGTAAGGGTGTTGGTGAAATTACAAGCACATGGGACTTTTCAACTTATGTCTCAGCGTGACGAGCACAGTGGCAGTGCCCCTCAGATCTTTGCGATTTAAAGCTCTGAGTGACACTGCATGACACTTTAGTGTCATAAAATTGTCATAAAAGTGTCATAGCTTGTATAGTATAATCTCAGTACAGAGTACTAAAAAAACCGACCTCAAAAGTACGTGGAATTACGTGTAATTGCTAAGTTTTATTGAAATATCCCCTAGTTCGCCTCTATACAGAACTTGACACTGGAGACAATAAAAATAGGTTCTCACTACGAAACTACTCAAGTATATTGAGAGAAAAACGCCTTGAATTGAAGAAATAGCAAAATCAAGCATTAAAGTAATTGCTCCTAAATTAAAGTTAGGCGCTATTTATAAAAATGAATCGTGAACAGCCACCCTTCGAGGTGGATTATTTTCTTCAAAATGAAATGGGACCACTATGGAAGTACCCCCTTTCCAACAAAAAAAGAATCATGAAAATCGGTCCCAAATCCGGAGTTATCGCGTAACATAAATACAAAAAAAAAGAACATACAGTCGAATTGAGAACCTCCTCCTTTTTTGAAGTCGGTTAAAAATGAACTAATTCATACATAGAACAACACGATTAACTGTCGTTCACGACGTTTTTGACGTTACGACGATAGACTGTCGTGATAACCAGAAGAGTTAGAACGGCAGTCGTCCGACGATAAATAAAACGTCATAGTACAAATGTGACGACAGATTATCCTAGCTTCAAACGATTCTGTCGTACAAACGACAAGGCGGCTGCCGTGATAAATTGTTGTCACGATCTAGTGGGAACAGCTATACACGACAGTTGTTCAACGATAAAATAAAAGTCCACGACACAATCACGACAGATAATCGTGATATGGGAACAGGCTAGAAGCGACAGTCGTCCAACGATAAATAAAACGTTGCGACATAATAGGAACGCTTTCTTATGAATGAGGAACAGTTTATTCAATATGACTATTGCACGTGTAATTTGCTTACCTATGAAATTAAGACTTTTCGAGTTTGAGTTTGAAATGTTTTCTCAACTAAGCTGTAACTGTTTTTGTCCTTTTGCCCATAACTTGCGCCAATCCGTTTGGTTGATTAGATTGGCGTCGGCTACGTGCTCTCGATCTGAACAGTCGTATTGTCTTCAAATAGTTACGTTTTAAATCGAATACGTTGCATCATATGGCTCTTGATATTGTCGTGATACTTTCATTGATTTTTGCAGTCTAACTCCTGTACTAAATAAACGAAGCCAACGCTTTGGCCAATGTTTTCTTATAAGACAAGGGACGAGTAGAGTGAGTTGTACGCCTGGTGGTAACAAACACAAAACAAACGTATGCATAGCAGTTGCAGTGCAGCTCTAAATAACAAATACGCCAGAACAAGATTAAATAATATTAAATATCTCGGAGAGCATCGGGGTTCTAGGTGTCGACATCTCTTGTGACGTTCAGTTCCATAGTCACTTAGATGGCAAAGTCAATCTGAAGTCCAAAAAGCTCGGTGTGCTCAACAGGGCTAACCGGTATTTTACTTCGGAGCAGAGACAGCTACTTTATAAGTCACAAGTTCGTCCCCACATGGAATACTTCTGCCATCTTTGGATGCCAGCTCGGGGCCCTTTGACGCGGTTCAGGACATGCTATGAGAATTGTTGACGATCCTGTGCTTACAGACGATATTGAACCACTGTCTGTGAGGAGAGACTTTGCCTCCCTATGTGTGTTATATCGCCTGTACAATGGCCAATGTTCTGAAGAACTGTTTAAAGATAAAGATAAATTTATTTCAATATAACTTAATCTAATACAATACAAGTAAAATAAATGTAAATAAAGCTATTATAGTATTCAAATAAGAATAAAAAAGGAAATCTAAATTATACATTCTTCATAGTAAAGCCATACATCTTAATACTAGCATCTAATGTGTAATTGCAATGCTTAAAATAAGTAAATGTATACCTGTATTTTAGGCATCTTTTTAGGCAAATTTCTTTAAATTACATTGACATTGACATGGTGCCCGCGTGGTATTACAATGCCAGTCATCTAAGATGTGGGAATGGATTCTACTCCTTTGGCAGGAAGTGCGATGCAGACCAGTTCGAAAAGTTCCTCAGAGCATTCCCCATTATAAAGACGGTAGAACACACACAGAGAAATGTAAGCATTACTGTGTTCCAGTTTTGAAGAATAATGGGGCAACACATGAAAACATGGGACTTGTTAACTTATGTCTCAGGGAGACGGGCGCAGTGGCAGTGTCCCTTAAATCTTTACGATTTAAAGCTCTACCACCAGGTGCACGACTTGTTTGTCTTGTCACTAGGTATATAAAAGAACACCGTGATTAAGCTCTCCCGCACACATCTGCATTTGTTACTGTAAGAAATGGTATATAAGAACCTTATTATACAAGAGCTATCGAATTCGCATTGCGCTGTAGCAGCCGCCCAAGTTGGTATATAAATCACCGCCTTCAAAACTTGGGCTTGCGATACTGAAATTGCTGAACTGCACGTTTTAAATTATAGAAAATAAAATTGAAAAAGAGAGTTCAAACACCTTGGTAAGACAAAGTAATACAAGTAGGATTTATTGATAAGATTGTAAAAAATCTACCTTATTCGGAAGAGATGAGGTGTTTCATTTATCTATTTAGTGGCAATAGAGTTCCTTGTGAAATAGTTAATCCAGGGAAGTACTTCCACTAAGCAGTAATGTCAGCATTACACCGTTTATTTTTTTATAAAAAAAACAAGTGCGCATTTGACCTCCATCTCGCCTGATGGAAAGTGACGATGGAGTCGAGGATGTAGCACTCTCGCCTTGAAAAGGTTAAAGTTATAGCGTTCGGGGAACGAGTCTGCAGATAGGGAATTCCACTCCCTTGCCTTTCGCCATATAAATGTGGAAGCGAAATGCTTCGCACGAATCCGGGGATATCCACAACATAGGGATGGAACCCCAGCCCACGTCTAATCCCCCGATGATGGAAAGGAGAAGGAGGAATCAAATTATGCAATTCCATCACACACTCTCCGTGATATATACTGTAGAATATCGATAAGCTGGTAACTCTATGGCGGTGTTCAAGGCTCTGCAGCTTCGCCTCTACTAATTTCGAGTCACCTATAAGCCTCTTAGCACGCTTGTCTATTGAATCCAAGACGGCCAGTTGGTATTTAGCACAGCCATCCCATAAGTGGCAGCAATACATCATACACCACCGGACTTGTGCTTGGTACAGCTGAAGCAACTGTCCCGGTGGGAAGTAACGCCTTGAAAAGGATGCCAAGATTCAATATATCTGCCGAAGTTCAGATTGGACGACAGGTCCATTCCAAGTAAGTAAGACGGTCAGCTGTGTTCCGGTTTGGACTTCTCAACTTATGTCTCAGGGAGACGGACTCAGTGGCAGTGCGCCTCAGATATTTGTTATTTAAAGAGCTGAGTGGCACTGCAACTGTTATGGACAGGCTGTAGCTTACCTTCAGGCGCACGACTTGTTTGTCCCGTTACTTGATATTATAAAAAGTATCTTAGTAGCATTTATAGCGTTATATTTTGGTAACAGAAATGCTATTTGTGAAAGAGTTCTTTTAGGGAAGTATCAATTTTATACTATTGATCTTTTTTTTATTACACCAATTGGTGGGATGAACAATCCGTACACCTGATGGTAAGCGACATGCCTGTCCATAACAGTTGCAATGCCACTCAGTGCTTTAAATTGGAAAGATCTGAGGACCACTATCACTGCGCCCGTCACCCTGAGACGTAAGTCCTTTATGCCTGTAATTTCTCCAGCATCCAAACTTTTCAAAACCGTGGTAAGGTGGCAGTACATCCCTGGACGAACTCTTTCACAAGGTACTCTACTGCTACTATAATATACTCGTCTCCCATATTCTTGGATCGTCTTGTGTAATTTCAGAAAATCTGGCTTTAGTATAAACTTAATTTTTTTTAAAACGACATATTGTTGATATTATTTAATTAATAAATATGATAAGGTTTATTATTATAAGAAGCCATTATCTTAGCCTCCATTAGCGTCTTGAATCGAGGTCCGTGCCCACCTGGGAGTGCTCAAGCGTGGCTAATTAGCTTATGATACGGCCTAAGACTCACGTACGGTTTCGCAGTCACGACAACGCTAATAGCTGGAGATCATAAAACCAAGCCATTAGAGACTCCCCACACTGGCGTTTTTCGAGCTTCAGCGTATTGCCAAACACACGCACAGCGTCGACAGGGCGTCCGCGCGCCCGTGCCTCAACGCCAGCGCGGCCTATAGCCGACGTCTGGCACTGTTCAGCAGTTGCTCAGTACTGGCATTGTGTCCACAAATTAGTAGGGATACTACGTTGCGGAAAAACCACACACCTTGCTGTCCGGCCTGTAGATAAGGTATTCATCATTATCATCATCTACCCGTACGGGACTGTTAATTAACGTCCCATTGCTGGGCACGTATAACCTCTCAGACGAGGGCTTAGGCCTAGTCCGCCACGATGGCCTAATGCAGGTTGGGACTTCATACATTTCCCGAGGGTTGTGAACCTTCTTCGACGTGCAGGTCTCATCATAATATTTTCATTCACCGAAAAGTTCATGATGAATTTTAAATTTAATTTCGCACATAAATTCCAAGAAACTCAGAGGTGCGAGCCCGGATTCAAACCCGCGGCCTCTGATTGAGAAGCAGTAGGTCGAACCATTAGACTATCACGGCTTCTTGAATATATATAATATAGATAAAAAGAACTCAATGAAGCGAATTTGTGTAGAAGTATATTTGTTATAGCACAATGGACTTTATGCTAATTGTATAACTTATAAAGTACGGGGGATCCGTTTTATATTATTTCCTATTCCCATCGGATCCCGAATGCAGGGGATCAAGAATAAATATTAATGTTTTATTCCCACCTGATACTCTGGTACTTACAGTTTATTGTTAGTATATACTGGTGTAGAGTCAACAAGGAAAATTAAATACATTTGAGGGTAGTTCTGTATTTTATTTAGTTTATTATGACTGTGATAATTACAACAATAAACTTACATTTTAAATATTACTTAGGACTCATTTTTTGTTACTTGTGATTTGCAATATGTCAATATTAATGACCTGTCACAAAAAAAATTTGATTGTCTATGATAATTATTACATTTCATCACAATTGCTTAATAAATGAATACTTGATATTCAAAACAACTTTTTCTCTTGACTATACCTTACAAATACAATGAGAGGATCCGTTGGGAGTTGCAAAATATAGAGGGGATCAGTTGGGATTTAAAATTGGCAGTGGATCAGATGGGAATAACTGATAACAAGTGGGGTTTCTTACGTTATGATTTTTTTTATATTGATTCAGTCGGTTGCGCGTAAATATAAAAAACAGTTGAGCTGACGATAAACAGCTTTGCTACAATTTCTATTTGATGTAATTTTGGCGGAAAATGTCTACGCGTCCTTGTCCATTATACTTTAAAATATCATTTGCAATGTACGCAGTTTAGGTGAAAATGTCACTTACGATAAGTTGGCGGTCATTGCATTCCACGTTAAAAAAATGCTACCTACTTTTTCTCCCTGATGTTGTTCGAGTTAGGGAGAAATCACTATCACTTTTATAGCATATAGACACACGTTTATTTCGTGCCAAACATAATCGTCTATAAAGCCTTTACCTGTGGCTTGACATATTCAATCTATTCAATCTATCATATCCAAGACCAGTGCCTTATCTTCGTCGTAAAATAAAGACGTAGTCACATTGCATCGACTGGGATATCGCCGTGGGACATTATGCGCGGTCACGAGCAGCACCGCGGGAGTAGTTATGCCAGCGCAAACTAACGTCTATGTCTTGTAGACGCGTTCATAGACTAGTCTAGACACAGCAAGTTACTTTTAACCAAAAAGTGACAGTTACAAAACCATTTCACTTAGACATACAGACTGATAAATGCGCCCCTAGCGGTCACAATGACAATCAACAATTTACGGAAAGACCGGGCGGAAAATATGACTACTTGGAAGTTCAATGTTGTTAACCACTTTTGACAAAATTGTTTGGTATAAAAAAATGTATTGAATGAATATGTGACACGTGCGGTCTGGGCCGCGGTTCATTCTGCGGCTGCGCTAGCGCGACACGGCCACGTATCGGGCGACCCGCGGGTGGGTCGGACGCAGGGAACTATCAGCATAGCCGCGTTATTTTTTTTAATAATACCAATTGACGGGACGACCGAGTCGTGCACCTGGTGGTAAGCGACACGCCTATCCATAACAGTTGCAGTACCACTCAGGCATTTAAATCGCAAAGATCTTAGGGGCACTATCACTGCACGCGGCACTCCGAGACGTAAGTTGACAAATCCCATGTGCTTGTAATTTTACCAGCACCCTAATCCTTCTAAACCGGAACGCAGTAATGCTCACATTACTGATTGGCGGCGGACGAACTCTTTCATAAGGAACTTTACTGTTACTGATTTTTTTACTGCAACGCGACACGGTGGCTAGCAAGAACTCGCTCCCTTAGTGCAATAAGGCCACATCTGCTTTTCAGTAGAGAAGTTTAAGGGCGCCTTCAAGTTAGAAGCTTATAAAAGCGCTACAGTGGCGCCGTAAGACTAAAGGCTACAACCCTCGGAACACGTGTGAAGCACCTAACTCATATTGGGCAAAGATCTAAACCACCGCTTGAGAGAAGACCCGTACCCAGCAGTAGAACATATAATTTGAAGAAGCGAATTTTTGTAACCATACCAGAATGAACTTTACGTCAATTGTGTAGCAAACAAACTAGATACTAGCCAAAAACCAGATCGCACGGTGAAGTGTAGCGCAGTTTTGGGAATTCCCGCAAGTACCGTATCGTATATTATACAATTTCGTTACAAAATTTCGCTTCCAATCCATTCCACAACAACGTATACTAAGTCTAAGAGCGGTTACACACGGAGGCTTTTAGCAGCGATGCAAACGCGATGCAAACGCGATACAAACGCGATGCACTTCTTAAATTTATTTATCTAATGTATTTATGAATTTTACATTTAAATTTACAATTTAACAAAACAAAACAATGTGCATACATCTGTGAAATTTTGCGTATATAATGACTCAACATAAGTGACTGTATCGATTGAATGTAGTCTGGACGAGGATACTTCCTCCTTGTATGACCTCCTTCCTTCCTTCATTCCTCGTCCTATTAATCTTAAACCCCTCCTTCTTTATGTGTATTCTCCCTTTATTAACATTTTGTGTGATTTTATATGCTCTAATAATACAGTGCTTTAGTTGGTTGTTTGTCTATGATTGTTTTTTTTACCCCAAGTATGATCTCCACAACAGCATTCCGTTGAAGAAATTCATCTAAAAATAAATACCTTGCTGTTACTGACAAGTTGGCGTTACTGATCAATATTAACTGACAACATTACTGGCCCAAGCCTAGTGGCCGGCATTAAGAAAATAGAATAGACTGTATCGATGCAGTCACGCGTTTGCATCGTAGCTGAAAAAATTTGGTTTTTGCACCAGACACACGCGTAAAGAAGACATGCTGCAATCGCGTTAATCTGCGGCCGAAGTGTGTTTTACGACAGCTCTCACATCGCATGCAGCATCCCGGAAAGCCTTATGTAATGTGCTTGTGTGGAAGCCCTTAAGGCTCCCTCTGTGTGCTCTGATAAATTTTGCAAAAGCTTATAGCTAATGGATTGAACATATAGCTTTATTGCTTAGAAATTTAAATAATCTGTTTTTGTTTTATGGGATATTTAGGTCAGTGCTCCCGGAGTAAAAGTTGATAATCTAAATATAAAATTAGTATTAAATCTCTCGTTATAGGTCTGATAAGAATTATGGATGTGATTTTACATCCTCCTGTCCTTGGTAACAGTTTGTATACAAGAATTTTTATTATATGGAAACAATTGATAATTCTATTTAATTTACTGAATGTGAAACCACTTAGAAATTAAAACGATCTTTGAGAAAATCCCGAGTATAACGAATATAGCAGGAAACAATAGGAGACACAGGGAGACTGTCTTAGGAACTATTAAGTATTTTTAGTTGAAACAAAAACTATATTTTTTTAAAAGAAATTTTTGAAAGGCATTTGAAAGGATTTTTTCGAACACTTAAAACAAACTAACTTTAAAAAAAATCCTTCGAAACGGCAGGATTCGAACCGACGTCTCCAAGTAAACCGTGATAGACGCTATAGCAACTAAGCCACGGAAATTTAATATTATTATGATGAAACATTCTGATCAATCGAAAATTAAATTTGACATATTCAATTCTTTTGTTAAGCGTGAGTTGTTCATAAAAATTAACAATATTCAGGAAATTTGAACTTTTGTACAAAAAACGTTATATTTAATTTGGGCACCTTCTGCTGTATACAGTGAAATAATCTTTACTTGAGGCTGTGTCGATCAATTTAAAAAAAGTCGATATTATTCATTTTTATATTATACGCTTGAACAAAAAAATTATTTTGTCAAATTTGTTTTCGCATAAAAAGTGGTACCTTATAACAGGTTTCCTGTATCTCCTATGGTTTCGCATAGTCCCAGTTTAAAAAATCACACTGTGGAATATAACTTAGCTGTTAAACTAATGTATCATAATAATGTAGCGTAATGTAAAAATATAAGGTGATAAGAATAAGTTTACAATTAGATGAAATGGTTGTGCTGCCTAGAAAAAAATTAAAGTTTTTGTTATGCTTAAGGTCATAATGATCTTAATTTACGATGCCTAATAACATTACGGCATGTAATTAATATTGCGTACAATTTATTTAAAGCTCTGTCCCGTACGCACGTTGCTATATACCTCTAAAGCGGAAACCCGATTGGACGCTTCAAAGAAGTTTTTGAATACCAGTCCTTGTATTTACAATACATCCCTGACATTATAACCAATCTAATAAAGCAGATTTGGGTATACGGTCCTTTGAAAAAAAGACAAGATTCCAACCCACATTAGGCCTTTTGAAAGCATTGGCCCAAGAACCCCTCCTTGAAGAACACCCATGCTCACATATAAAAAAGAAAAACTCCCACAATAAGTTAATTCCATAGCTCTAAAAATATTCAGACATTCCTATTTTACGACGTGGTGCTCACTTTTATGCGTCCATAGGGTTCTTTATCGCGGCCCTAACCTGTCCCACGGGGGTCTTTCCTGTCGGCCAGTGTATTTGAATCCTCGTACACTGAATTATGGCATAGATTATTTGAAAATTAGTAGACTGGATATGTTATTGAAATCCTTAAATTTATTTTCAAATACTTTTATAACCTTAATACCATATTATTTTTCGTAAAAATCGCTCGCTTATCAATCAATACCTACAGGTTTTGCCCGTTAAAATTTATTGGAATTTTTTTATCGGATCTAAATCTCGTATTATATTTGTTTGTTTTGGTTGACAGCCGTGACCATGGGACCTGTAAAGAGCCCCAAACGTTTATTAAAAATAACAAATAGATGAGATTTAGATTTAAAAAAAGGTTTCATGATGAAACGCGTGTGTACAGTGCGAGTGTATACATTACGGCACCTCGGCTATGGGTTAGCTGACAGATGACAACTTCAAGAATGGGTAACTTGTGACCATAGAGCATGTAAGCAGTCTGAAATATCAGCAAAAGAATAAGAAGAACAACTATAAAACACGTAACTGATACAAATGATAAAATGATTTCTGATTATCATTAGTATAAATTATATTTTCAATAATTAATCATAATTAAATTCATCACATGATTTATTTACTGCGCTTCAGCTCGTTATTTATGTTATGAAATATTTGATTTTACTTTTTATACGTCACTTCGAACAGAATCTTATAAACAAACCAGGAGTTTCTCAAATCTAGATTCATAACGATTGTCAACAGTCACTATGAAAATATATATCCTATGTCGGGCAAACAGGGCACAAATTTACGATATCATAAAGTAATATTCCGAACACTGCAGTGTGCTTCTCTTTAGTTAAATTTAAAAGACTACTTCTCGTACTATCTTCTTAAAACTAGGTGGTATATCCATTCCTTACCGAAGCGCAGCCATTTTTTATCGAAATTTAAAACCAAGGCTTCGTCACTACTTGTAAAAATTGTAATTTTTATGCTAATTTTAAATATTTCAGGAATGTAATTATGTTGATAGATTGTGCTATTTGATGGGATACCTAAACAAGCTTCTTCGCTATGCTTCGATAATATTTATTATTGTTATAAATATACATACTGACAATGAAAGAAATTATCTCTCGTATATAGCATAGCCAAATCAACCTGTCATTGCCCACGGATTTTTTTTTTTCATTTTTACGAAAGGTGCATGCCCTCTATATTTAAATATTCTGTGTTGCCACCCAGTCCATTATTCACACCATCGACTTACGCGTTCTTTATTCAAATGTTATTATTGTTTTGGGTGTATTTTGAGTGAAAGCTATGTTATTTTTTACGATATGATTTTTGGCAAAAGGGTTTGCCATGTTGTTTATGATATATCTTAATAACTCGCACCGTTAAACAATCATATGAAATAACTTTATACAATACATCGCAACTTTAGAATGAAAATCACTGGCTCCAGTCTGAAATTACTGCCTCCGTAGCCGAACGGTTACCATGCTGGACTGCTACAAAGAGGTCCTGGGTTCAAGTCCCAGGCCGGGAGAAATATGTCTAAGACCTATAATTATACCACTCGTGAGTTTGGGTGTAATTTTTAGTTGTCTATGTGTATGTCCATAGCACCCGCGATACAGGGTTTCCCTAGTTCGGGGCTATGAGTGTGTGCATTTAAAAAAAGAAAAAAAACTGTCAGGATATACGTAAAATAAGTTTTGAAGTTGTGACATTTTCACGTTAATTTATTTATCTTCAAGCACTACAAAAAAAATGACCTTGTTAGTCTTACACAATAATTATTAAACATTCAGCTTGATGCCCGCGACTTCGTCTACGTAGAATGAGTACTTCGAGTACTATACTATACTTGTTTTCATAGATTTTTTTTCCATACAAAACTTTCATTCTCTATTTCATTCCCTTTAAGATTTATTTTTGTGACAAAAAGTAGCCTATGTTCTTTTCCTAGGTCCCATCTATCTTTATATCAAAATTCATGAAAATTGGTTCTGCGGTTTAGGAGTGAAAACGTACTAGTTACTTTCGCATTTAAAATACTAGTTTAGATTACTTTAATATACAGGCTGTATGTTTGAAAGTGTGACATACTTATAGAGCGCATTATATTTCTAATTCTGAACCCAAAAAAATAATAAACTAATGAACTTAAACTTTGCAAAAAAATATATTTTTATTTTTTTTATCGACTACTACTTGTGAACAACATTACTTATCGAAATCTATGCACACCACTATTATTGCTCCGACCGACGCAGCGGCGGCGAGAACAAAGTACAGGTCGGCACGGTTTGCAGAGACAGTGCACGCGTGACCTTGGCCTAGCGAAGACACGTAAATTATTTGTACTTCCGCTCGCCCGGATACTGCGCCAGCGGCGAACGCGCCCCTCGCCTGCACAATGGATATTTATTCTAACGTCGAATTGACTGAGATGGTGCGACTTTACGCAATAAGTGGTGGTAGTGTGAGACGAGCTATTGAAATGTTCCCAAAATGGAGTTTACGCGGAGGAGTTGAACAGTGTCGAAGTTGTTGCATGAGATGATTATCTCAGCATTTTATACTGAGACAAAATGTGTTCGTGTTGATCAATTTAAAACAAAATTTACTACGACGTGCTAGACTATGCATTGTGGAAAACGGTGGACATTTTGAACACTTGCTCCGTACCATGTAAGTGTAAATAAACTGTAAAAAAC
This sequence comes from Hyposmocoma kahamanoa, assembly GCF_003589595.1. Classification (NCBI taxonomy): domain Eukaryota; kingdom Metazoa; phylum Arthropoda; class Insecta; order Lepidoptera; family Cosmopterigidae; genus Hyposmocoma; species Hyposmocoma kahamanoa. The sequence continues at coordinate 4,535,847 of NW_020653492.1, forward strand.
TAAAAAATCAATAATTTTTTAACTACGCCAAAAACCTCAATTCTTATTAAATGATAACTTAATTATCTATTTTAGTGCGCAAAACATTTCGATGATAGTTCATAAGTAAAAAATAATTAACATAAGCTAAAACGTAATCATTTCGATGACAGCTTTTTCATCATAACATAAATGAGTAGGTGAGAGAGAGATGTGAAATCATTGTTATTGTTGCTGTCTCACTCGGCGCTCACTTGGTAGTATTCCCAATGCACTCGAAATCGAGCGTAAAGGGAATCGGTTTATTCCTATGTACACTCCAAAACAAATTTGTGGATTTATTTTTTGTTCTATCCCATATCCGAATTTTATTATAGTATATTTTAAGTTGTAACATGATTTACTATGACATGCATGAATATGTCTCACTTTCAAATATAAAGCCTGTATAGGTAGCAGAGAGTTCCTTGTGAAACAGTTCGTTCCGGTAGGTACTGCCACCTTACCTATTTCTGCCAAGCAGTAATGTGGGCACATGGGACTTGACAACTTATGTCTCAGGGTGACGAACCCAGTAGCAGTGCTCCTTAGATCCTTGCGATTATAGCACAGGGTGGCGCTGCAACTGTTATGGATAGGCGTGTCGTTAACCACCAGGCGCACGACTTGTTCGTGCCGTCACTTGGTATTAAAAAAAATGACATTTTAAAAATATCTAACCATGATATTTTTACTTAACAGCGCTTTTCATTGCAAATGATATTTTCAACCATAATGGACAAGAACGCGTCGATATTTCACGCCACAATTACATCAAATACTATAATAATAATAGCAAAAGCTAAGTTATTCGTTAACGAAACTGCTTTTTATATTTTCGTACTGATTTAATATTAAAAAATTATAACGTAAGCGAACCCACTCGTCATCGCAATCGACATACATCACAATTTCGTCGTTGACTATAAACAAAATGGCAGCATATTGAATTATTTTAATCGCAAGTTTTACCTTAACCTTCCAGCGGTCGCGCGCGGTATCACAGACCGATGCGACCTTATTTTAGTCAGTTTACAAAAACTATAAACAATAAACGGTTGCGCGACAGTGATATTCGTGACATTCGTCGCAAGCTCACATCTGTCTTTATTTGTGTTTGCGGTCTCAGATTCCGCGCGCGACCTGTCGTTTTCCAGAAAAATTCATGGAATGAAATTGAAACTTGGGTGAGTATTTCATGTTATTTGTACTATATTACTTACAAAACTACATTATTTTATGTAATGTATATTAAATTATTTATTATTTCACTATTTGTTGTAGACACAATATGAGTAACGAAGAATCAGAAGGACTTGCAGAGGAGGCGGAAACAGAAGATGAAGATTTTGATGATGTCAAACTATTGCTACTGATAATGAGTAGGTCAAAGTACTACCTGCTCCTAAAAAAAATTAGAAGTTTTTTATTTTGTTTTCCTTTCTAATTTTATAAGAATTAGGATAGTACGTAGAACATCATGGAAAAAAATTCATAAATAATTATTGTGATTTTAGAGTTCCTACAACATTGTGCAACTGATGACAGTATTGATTGATCTCGATAATAAACTATTATACTGTGCTTATGAACGATTAAGATAGCAAATTTCTTCTCTTCAAAAAAATTTTGTTGTGTTATTTTGTTGATTTTTACAGGACTAAAATTTTGAATTTTTAGAGACTGTTCTACTAACAAGTGCAAATTTAAAAAAAAAGTAAATAATGTTTTTTATTTTCATTTATATAGATTTAAAAGACTTTTTATTATGTGCTACACAACGTCATGAAAATATTCATTTGTCTTCTCAAACTGAACACGCAAAGTTGCGGTCTTACAGACCACACGCGACTGCTTATGTTCGGCGCAAGGGTGCGACCCCTGGAAGGTTAAACGCCTGACAGCCTCAAAATCCTTTAGATAGAGATAGCAAAAATATTGTAAACGCCAAAAAACTAATTAATAAATATAATAATAAATTACGCACACACTCACAGCCCCGCACTAGGAAAATCCTGTATCGCGGGTGCCATGGAAACACACATAGACAACCACAAATTACACCCAACCTCACGAGAGAAATAAATGTAGACCCTTAGAATAATAACGCATAGAATGATAGTTTCATATCAAACGAACTGTTACAAGTGAGGCAAAAATCAAATTCATGTAGGCCAGTTTTAGTAGTAGGTTAATTTTCGGTTTTAGTGAATATTTATATAAAAATACAAGTTGAAACGCGTTACTTCCTTGTGGAATGTGATGTTAGTATCTATTTTATGTTTGTCTGACGTATTTTTACACTCATTTACCGCACCTTTCGTCATTTTTAGCTTAAATTCTGGAACTGTTCGCGGTGCAAGTTGACCTTGAACACTGACGGCCCGCCCGCTCGTGTAGGCGCTTCAATTTGCCTCACTTAGCGTGAGCGAACTAGGTTTCTATGCGTTATTATTCTAAGTGTAGGCCATATAAATATTTCTCCCGGTTCGAGAACCGAACCCGAGATCTCTGCGTGGCATTCCAGCATGTTGTGTGTTACCACATTCATTATTATACATTAAAATTCAATATAGAATCACATTTACTATATGTACAAATACTAAAATAAACCCTCTCGTATAAAATTTCTTTTGTCGCTTACAATAAGAACGTTTGTGCACTCATATTAGTGTCCGATTCATATTAGTTCCGAATCCGAGAAATGGCCGTCCGAAATGTCACAGAAATCATTTTATCATTTTATAGGACTTAGTGCACAAGCGACATCCGAAATGGGTCCGAATATTCTAGATTTGTATAGTCTCGGATTCAGAACTAATACGAATCGGATGTAGTGCAAAAACGCGCTCAATCGTCGGCAATGGGTCAATATGCGCATAATTTACAAAAACTAGTTGCTGTATTATCACTTCTTTGTTGTTATTTGACGTAACAAAAATTAAACCACTTTCATTTTCACAAGCTATGCAAGATGTTATGCCCTTATCAAGATTAAGCCGTTTTAATTATTAAAGAGAGTCCTTTAAAACACAAATTCTATTTTGTTGTAACTCAAAAACGAACAAACGATCGATTAACGAATTTTACGATGCAATTTCAATTGGATGATGGGATGCACTCGGGACAACTTTTTGCATGGTATCGATTGTTTAGATCGTAACGGATCATGTGCAGAGTAGAAGGAAAGACATTGTGGTACAAGTACCATAAAGTAAATACAACATTTACAAACAAACAATTCAGCAAACGATCGGCCCATTTGTATAATGTAATTAATAAAGAATTAGAAATATACGCCAAAAGTTATAGAGACTGCAAAAAAGTTATATCAAAATGGCTACAGTCGAAATAGTATGAGGAGACCGAAGATCTATTAGGACACTTGCTTTAAAAATACTACACAAAAATGTTTGTTTTGACGACGTTTGGAAATGCAAAAGTTAAACACTAAATTAAGTATAACTTAAAAATGTTAAATGTGCATTCATAGCTATGGAAGAGCGGTGCCCCCTGACACAGGCTAGTTAAGCTTAATAGGAAGTACCATCCACTGTTAATGTAAAGCTAATTGTATTATTGAAATAAACATTTTATTTATTATTTTTTTTTATTATTTTTTGTGCCTTAGAATTGATCCACAGATCGGAACATATACTCTAATTCAAAATCATCTTTATTACATAGTTAAGCAAATAACAATGGAAGTCCTCATATTGATTAAACTCTTGAATCGATCTCTTAAAAATCGTTTAAAAATTAATTATGATAAAAAAATTATCATTATGATTGGCTTCAAGCCTCATTTAGAATGATATTAACCAGTGAGAAAACACATTCAGATGGCACAGAAATAGCAACAATTGCCAAATATCGTAGACTTATTGTACTTAGATGTTGCCAAACTACTTTTTCTTGCAGACCAACATAAATTATGATTAGCATTAAGATACAGTCGGGGTTCAGGATGCGACTGCTTTGTTTAAATTATGAATACGCTCGCTCTATGAATCGATACAAAAAAATCGCTAGATCGTAATGTGCATCCCTAATTGGAATAACAATAAATCGTAGTGCAAATAATTGAGCTTGTCATTTTATGGCATGGCCGGCCATCGTTCTCAGTAAACAAGTCAGTGGGTTAATTAATTTATAACGTTATTCCATAATGCAACGGCATGTTTGTTTACGTACTTAAGGCCAATACTACGAGCAAAATTATCCCTGTGACATTTCGGACAGTCATTTTTCGATATCATTGACACGAATCGGACGTAGTGCGCAAATGCTGCAAAAGTTGTTATAGCTTGAAGACGTTCAACATTTGTTGGCAGAATCATACCAGGAAAGAAGACCAGGGACACCTACTGAAGCACTGCCACCTTACCTATTCCTGCCGCCGAGTAGTAATATTAGCATTATTGCGTTTTGGATTTGAAGGTCAATTGTGAAATTACAGGCACAACTTATGTTTCAAGGTGACGGGCACAGTGGAACTGCTCCTACGAACTTTATAGACAACTTTACAGACAGGCGTGTTGATTACCACCAGACGTGCGGCTGTGTCCTCATTGTGCAGTATTTATGTAAATGTAGGTAGTACCAAAATTTATGGCGCTAGTCAGTTTGCCGTGAACGATTAAACGTCTACGTTAACATAGTTTTCGGCGACAACCTCATATTCGACCACAACGCACAAGAGTGGAGTATTTTTAAAGAGCGTTTCCAAGCGATGTGTTTTGCAAATGAATTAACGGATACATCCGATAAAGCTGGCACGAAGAGGCGTTCTATACTTCTCACTTCATTCGTGGAAGAAACCTACCGTGTGGTACGCGATTTCGTGATTCATATCATAAAATAAGGATGACAAAATACAGACATTTCTTTTAAGCTTGAAAAAGGGTTCGTTAAAGATGGCCAGAGACCTGCGCCCTGAGAGGCACTGCAATTGGTGTGGACAGCCGTAGCTTACCATCAGGCGTACGACTTGTTCGTCCTGTCACTTGGTATTATTAAAAAAAAAGCAGCGACCGGAATATACTGAGTGTATTAATTTAAACTTCAACTAATGCACATAGGGCTGGTTATACCTCCAACAGAAATTTAGTAATGACTAAAAATAAAAGGCATAGAATCAAAACAAAATATTTATTTATTTACAGTTACAAAATCTTTCTTTTAAGAGGGAGCATGCCAAAAAAGTTTTGACGTTGGCTACCATTGACTTACAAATAAATGGACGACGGGTCTAATACAAAAACCACGAAAAAAATGTCCCAAGTCAACCTATGTAAACGTAGTGACATGTAAAGGAATATGAAAAAGCTAAAACGTTGAATTTAAATTGTAATGTCATCGCAGTACTGTCTAATTTTGCTTGTTTCGCTGTTTGTCGAACAAACGAAGACTAAAGCGTGAATGACGCCCTGTATACGATTTTAACGCCCAATAAGTTCGGACACTTTTTAGCGCGACGTCCATATAATTGTAAGTCAATGTTGGCTACGCCCAAATTTGTGAAACAAATATATGTCTGAAGTTCGCGTGACATGCGACAGGAGATGTTGAATTTTGCGCATTAAAAGTACCAAATTCGTTTTAGCGGAATAACTCTAAAACTAAAGGGATTAAAAAAATCCGTAGTGACAGTTCTCGATCATGCATAAATATAATTAATTATCTAATTTTTGTCCTAATAACCTGTAGCATTTCGAGGATGAATCGAAAAAATGTGAAAATTAGAGGTCATTTCGTGATTTTTATCTATCGATGAAACTTTATTGTTTTATGTTTCTGATTAATGTCTATGCTTGAAAATATCGTGTAGTTACTCATACAATATTTTATTTTTTACTTTAAAGTAGATTTTTCCTCTGCTCCCTCTTAAATACACTATCGAAGTAAATTACACATCAAAAATATAACACAATATACAATGCAATAGGTCCGGAATTTCAGAGAGAGATGTTATGCACTCTATGTTTGATAGCTATGACTGTTATAATGTATGTAATTTTATCATTGTTCAGTACAATACCTATCACAAACGGTGAAGACTAGATGACTAGACTAGACTAGACTAGAGAGAAGTTTCATTGAGGAACATGTGAAGTCCTTGTGCCGCCAAAAAACATTTTACTTATAATTAAACCGACATACGCACTGAATTTAAATTAAATTAAATATAACAATATTACTTGATGAACCATTCCCTTAACAAGATAATTACCTACGCGTCAACGTGTACGGTAATGATATTCATCTGCAAACCAAAACGCAATCATTGCTTCCATTTGAATAAATTTATTGGATTATAAATGATCACTTTGAAGTAGTTTATGTTAATCATTTTGAAAGTAAACATTTAGTATTATATACGGACAGATATCTACACAAGTAGATTTATAAATGGTTTTAAATATAAAACATTGACTAAACTAATACACGTCTCACGTATTTAACTCGAACTTTCATTTGACATGTTTTCGACGAGTCACTTCAGCGAAAGCTCATAATTAAGACCACGGGCTTGGTTCGAAATACATTGAATAAAAATTCGATTATTGAACTAACGGATAACTCATGTATTTAGAGTTATCCGTTAGTTGAATTACGTAATTTAAGTTCGTTAATTTAATATGATATAAATGGTTTGTTATAATTATTAATACAAAGATCGAACACTCAGAAAAAATTCCTTCGATCCGGTCGGATTCGAACCGACGTCTTCTTGCATACCGTGCCATACCAACTAACTATACCAACTAAGCCACGGAACGAACCAACGGACCTCACGGATTTTTCTATGTGCTTGCGTCGTGTCTTTGTACTTGGTCTTTCAACGACTTTTTTTTTTAGTCGTAGCGCCATCTATGAAAAGAAATCTATTACAGATTTATCACCCAGTTAGTACCTTTACAGCTACCAGTCCTGGCGAGAGATGTCGCTATTCATTGTATTAATTAAATTTTTATTGAATTGTTATTCAATTATTTTTTGTGAAATTACTCCACTAGTTTGTTATAATTATTAAATAGAAAAATGCGTGAGGTCCGTTGGTTCGTTCCGTGGCTTAGTTGGTATAGCGTCTGGCACGGTATGCAAGAAGACGTGTCGGTTCGGATCCGACCGGATCGAAGGAATTTTTTCTGAGTGTTTTTTCTGAGTGTTCGATCTTTGTATTAATAATTACAACAAACTAGTGGAGTAATTTCACAAAAAATAATTGAATATCAATTCAATAAAAATTTAATTAATATAAATGGTGTTAAAAAAATATAAGAAAAATACCAATTGATGGGACGAACAAATGTTGCGGGTGATGGTAATGACAGTTCCAATGTCACTCAAAGCTTAATATCGCAAAAATGTCTTAACTCATTTCTTACCAATAAACAAACAAACATTAAACAAACGCTACTTATTTAAAAGCGACGCTTAGAAGAAGAATTTATGAAATATCTAAAAATGCACGTAGTTCCAAGGGTATATCTTATAGATTTTTATGAACTGTCATAATAGATTCTTTTTTAGTATTATATTTTAGTATATTTTTTTCTTTTGAATACAAACAGAGATGTTGAGTGGATTGAGGCCCAATCAAACCCGTTACCCGGGGTTTTTTTATAATATCAAGTGACTGGACGAACAAGTTACGCGTATGATGGTAAGTTACACGCCTGTCCAAAACAGTTGCAGTGCCACTCAGAGCTTTAAATCACAAAGATAAGTTAACAAATCCCATGTGCCAGTAATTTCCCCAGCACCCTTACCCGCCAAAACCTAGTATAATGATCACATTAGTGCTTGGCGGCAGAAATAGGTAAGGTGGCAGTACTTCCCTGGACAAACTCTTTCTGCTGCTACTGAAGAAGACTGTTGTTGGTCAAAGAAAACTAACCGTCTTGATGCAAATCATGTTTTTCAAATCTCTGGATGCTTAATGCGACGTTTCAGATTATATAAGCCTTGTTAATTTCGTCGCTGTTAAGCAAACAACATTTCGGCGCATTAAGTTGAATTACTTCGAACACATTTGAGCAGAGTAAATGAAGCGGAAAATAAATATTTATAACGGCGATCGAGACTTATCAGGTAATCTACTAAAGTCAATGGCGGAAGGATGGGGGCTCATTACCGTATCTTAGGGGCGAAGGTTAGGACCGAAGATGTAAAATCCATTGAATTGACATTTGTTTTGAAACATCCAGGCGCACTGCTGACATACTGTTTTTTAAAAATATCCAGAGTAACCGACGCAGCCCTAATAATAGAAAAAAATAATTGGCAATGGGCGCGTCAGATTGCTCGCAGAACAAATTACCGACCGGTGCATACTTCACCTGGAAGTTATAAACAATGTTCTCATAAAATGGCGGGAATTCTTGCTGTGCTTTCATATAGTAAACGCACACTTAGGTAGATTTCTACAAACATCGCATAACATTCCGGTTGTTCAACAAGGGTTACCAAGTTATCTTTATTTTCTCCAAAATAAAAGTATTGCCATTTTTATACCTTTGCTAAAATACAATATATTAACCGAATTTAAAACAATGTATTTTTTACTTAATTTTTTTTAGCCGTTAAATCGTTTAGTTTGCATAGCAACCACCTAATACTTGTCACTTCCAGACGGTACAAATCTGTGGTTAATTTCCCACCAAAGGTCATTAACTATGGGGGTGAGTGCAGTAAACCTTAACGCCGGATTATAATTGAGGCATTCTTTATTGTTCCCCACAGCTGATAGTTATAATGTTACAAAAAAAAATTAAACATAAAAGCGTGTTTGTTTGCCATGTAATAACAACGTCTCTCGTAACTGGAGAAGATTGATAAACCCTAATCAATAGCCCACTTCACCATCTACTGACCCCTGGATCTAGACATACAAGTAATCTTGAAGACGTCATTAATAACAAAAGGAACTACGTCAATTCGAGAAAACGCAAACTAACGTAAATTGTACGTCCCAGTGCAGGCCAGCTGTCATAGTTCGGGACTTGACACGTTTTCCGAGGGTTGTGAACCTTCATCGACCTGCAGGTTTTATCACAATTGTTTTACTTCACCGAAAAGCTAATGGTAAATTTTAAATTCAATTTAGCACATAAATTCATTGAACCCGTTTCGTAGGTTTGGCTGCCACGGCTATAAAGTAATATGACAGCTTTAAACAAAATTAAATCCCATTTCCCTTTCAAATTGATCATGAAAGAGATAGAAACGTTGAACTTCAGTTAGGCTTGACTTTGTTTTCCGAATTGACTTCGCTTTCTGAGGAATGTCAAGTTTTCTTTTATGATATCAGGCCGAACAAGTCCATGTCCATGATAGTTAGACCTGATCACCCGGAGATTATAAGTTGACAAGTCCCATGTGCTTGTGATTTCGCCAGCACCTTCAAAACAGTATTGCTCACTTAGCGACTTGGCGACAGAAATAGATAAGGTGGCAGTTCTTCCCGACGAACTCTTTCACAAGTAGCTGTAGTGTTTCTAACAGTAAAATAAGAAAGGGTGGCTCTCCCCGTCATGAACAGGTTTCTCCAGGAACACATATCAATTTCGCACCCCTGCCTTTTCAATATCGGAATGCAGTAATCTCGCATTATTCCTGGTCAGCAGAAATTGGTAACATTTTGTTTATGAACCCAAATGACGGGAGATAACTGTTGGATTGCCACTTAAAACTTTCTGAATCTGAGGGGCACTGCCACTTTACCTATTTCTACCGCCAAACAGTAACATCAGCATTACTGTGTTCCGGTTTTGAGTGGTAAGGGTGCTGGTGAAATTACAGAGCACTTGTTCGTCCCGTCACTTGATATTATAGAAAAATAAAAACAAAACTTGCCTCTACAAACAAAAACAAATATGTAAATGTAACTGCCTCGGTCGCCGAACGGTTAACATGCTGGACTGTCACGCAGGGGCCCCGGGTTCGATTCCCGGGCTGGGGGAAATATTTGTATCGCCTACATTTATGTCTCTCATGAGTTTGGGTGTTATTTGTGGTTGTCTATGTGTGTGTCCATGGCACCCGCGATATAGGGTTTCTCTAGTGCGGGTGTAAGAGTGAGTGCGTTGAAAAAAAAACAGCAGCACCCTTGCCCTTCAAAACCGGAATGCAGTAATTCGGAAAAACTCTTCGAAAATATATTTAATTGGAAGTTGCGGAGTCCGTAGATTTAATATTATAAAAAAATCAATTTTGTCAATCTCAGTTTAAATATTACGTTAGGCGCAAGCAAAGTCGCGGAAATTGCGAATATTCTACTTAATTTCGTAAACTTCCCACTGAATTTGCGTTATGATTAAATTTTAAATTGTGCCACAGTTACTTTTTATGGGGGTGTATTTTTTTAATTTATTATGCTGCGTTTTTAGAGGATGGGGGCAAAAGATTTTCGAATATTTTTCATCGATCATTTTCGAAGTTTTAATGGAAAGAAAAAAGTATTAATAATAATAATAAAAAAAATACATTTATTTGTGGAAACACAGGTTATATAGAAGCTGACATGTACAAAATACGTGTAGTTTCACTGTGTCCGGCCAAACTTCAATATTTGTATGCCTACTATACAAATATTTAATACATTCACTCACATGCACTTCGACAGAATAAACCAGGTATAACATGTTTCGTTTTTCAATAATATTACATGAGCGTGCACACATGGATTTAATAAGTCGGTCAGAATTTAAACGCGATTATAGTTACATGGGTCGATTTTAATGGTAATACTGCCTCTGTGGCCGAACGGTTACCATGCCGGACTGCCACGCAGAGGTCCCAGGTTCGATTCCCGGGTCGGGAGAAATGTTTGTATGGCCTACATTTATTTCTCTCGTGAGTTTGGGTGTAATTTGTGGTTGTCTATATGTGTGTCCATGGCACCCGCGACACAGGGTTTCCCTAGTGCGGGGCTATGTTGAGTGTGTGCGTTATTTATTTATATAATAAGGTGTCAAAATAATATCGTAACATGAATAACGTCAATAACGTCTTTAAATTTTATTTATAATTAAGGTTATTGGGCAATAGAATACCAATACACATGTAAATCATATTATTAATGTAAACAATTGTTGAATAGTCGTGTTCCATTAGAATAACACCCACATGGTCAAAATTTTAACATAAAATGTTAAACACTTAAAGTGTAATTAAGCACGCAGGGACATGTCACCAAGTAATTCTAAAAAATCAACACGAGATCCCTCCTAAATATAAAATAACTACTTATGAAAGACAAAACATTTGCGCTGAGCATACATTATTTTAAGAAAACGGATTTAACAAGTCTGACTTCAACATCATATCAGCAGAAAAGATGTTGGAACGAATAAAACAATAGATAGGAATCATTGACTTACAAATAAATGGACGACGGGTCTAATACAAAAACCGCGAAAAAAATGTCCCAAGTCAACCTATTTAAACGTAGTGACATGTAAAGGAATATGAAAAAGCTAAAACGTTGAATTTAAATTGTAATGTCATCGCAGTACTGTCTAATTTTGCTTGCTTCGCTGTCAGTCGAACAAACGAAGACTAAAGCGTGAATGACGCTCTGTATACGATTTTAACGCCCTATAAGTTCGGACACTTTTTAGCGAGGACCCGACGTCCATATAATTGTAAGTCAATGATAGGAATAGCAAAATTTGTATAGGCATAAAACCCTAAAGTACAACATAAAATTGAATTATGTTATAAAATAGACACCAGTAACTAAGCAGTTAACGAGTTCGCGTCTCACCGCGACATTCCAAAAATAAAAAATAACTAATATAACAAAAAATAACTTATTATAAAAAACATAACAATTGTGCTGAGTATGAAATTTATAATTCTAAGTAAATGTACCCAGCAAACCTAATTTTCAAAATCGTAATTATTAGTAAAAACCAGCTAATAAAAAAAAACATACAGTCGGATTGAGAACCTCCTTTTTTGAAGTCGGTTAAAAAACAGTTACGTACGTAATACAATTAAAAAAATTGTCAACGCGAATACGAACAGAATTAGTATAATCTTTATTGTATACTTTCACCACTGCCGATGGCGATTTGTAAAACTGTTGCAATGGTTTTTGGTTTTCAAGACAAGAGTCATCTTCTTCTGATGGACTGAACGGGTACTGTAAAGCTAATTGTGTCCAGGTAGATGTTATAATTTTCTGCTGGTGTGCCATCATCTCCATCTTCTCCTTTCCATGGCTTTCGTTTAGTAAAAGTATCATCGCCGGAAACCAAAACAGGAGTTTTAAAGTCACCGACTGTATTAAGTGCTAATTCGAATTTTGCAGATTGAATATTAGATTGTGATCTTAGCTGTGTAGAAGGTTCCTCAGGCATGGTTAACTGCACAATATTTTCTTCTTCACGCTCCTTAGGACTATTTTGCTTGAATAATTAGTTATCTTGGATTTGGTTGTAGCATATTAACTGCAACAAATTGAACGTACAACGGAGACATAGCAGTAATGAGACGGCATAAAAGCAATATATAATTATACTAATACAATAATAAGTGTAATAATCTCAGTACAGAGTACTACAAAAACCGACCTCAAAAGTACGTGGAATTAGGTCTATTTGCTAAGTTTTATTGAAATATCTCCTAGTTCGCCACAATACAGGACTTGATACTGAAGATAATAAAAATCGGTTCTCACTACTCAAAGTATATTGAGAGAAAAACGTCTTGAATTGGAGAATAGCAAAACCAACCATTAAAATAATTGCTCCTTAAGTAAAATTTAGGCGCTATTTATAAAAATGAATCCTCATGCGTGAACAGCCACCCTTAGAGGTGGATGATTTTCTTCAAAATGAAATGGGACTACTATGGAAGTACCCTTTCCAACAAAAAAAGAATCATGAAAATCAGTTCACAAATACCGGAGTTATCGCGTAACACACATACAAAAAAAAAACATACACTAGAATTGAGAACCTCCTCCTTTTTTGAAGTCGATTAAAAATAATATTGACACTTACCAAAAAAAAGGCGACAAAACGTCACAAAACAAAAAATGACGCTCTTCTTTATAGAATTAGCACTATTTCTTTCTCAATCTCCGCCACTTCTGACAAAATGTCGGTAATGCGTTACCGCGTGGTCCCCGTCTCCCAAAACAACATAACGTCGCTACGCCATCTAGTCAGTTTAAATAAAACTAGAATAACGACTGTTTTTGCATTGTCTAGTTTACTGAAAATAAAAATAGATGGTGCCATAAACATAAAATACTTAAATTTTGGATAGTGACGGTTTTTCTCTGAACGTGCGATTTGTAAACGTGTGTTAAAATTAGTCGACTTATCGGAACTAACCCTAACGATGCGTAGCTAACGAAATAGTATTAAACAATTGTAATATTCTAAAACTGGGTTATGGTTTTTTTATGATATCTCAAAAAATATTTTGTCAGCGAGGTTTTAGTTAGCAGACGGCAGCGCCTGTCTATAATTTACAGTTGCACTACCATTCAGTGCTTTAGAGCCTATTGCACACAGTGTATTTTACACGCGCCGTAGACGAATCGATTTAAACGCTCGCAAACATGGCGTTGCAAGCGAGAAGCTTGTACACTCCACTGGAGTTTACACTTAGAATTTCATGTAGTTGCAACATTTCAAAAACTAACTGAAATTAACAAGCAAAACCAAAATTAAAACTATCTCTTATCAAAATGTACGACTATAGCGCGTCTAGAATAAAATACACCATGTGCATAGGCTCTTAAATCACAAATATCTGACAGGCACTGCCAAAGCACAGCGCCAGCTACTACTTGGCGCCAGAAATAGGTAAGGTGGCAGCATTTCTCTGGACGTACTCTTTCACAAGGAAATCTACTGTATATAAATATAACCTTTATCGTCCCACCTGGGCACAGGCCTCCTGTCACAATGAGAGTGCTTGGGCTGTATAGTCTGTTTTTTGAAGATGGAGTAAAATGACAGTTAAATGCCCGCTTGCAAGCAGCTAGTGATTCCAGTCGATAAATATTCTATCGACTATCGACGGAACGTTGGTTACGCTTATGAAATAAATACCCGAATTTGTTTCATTTCAATCATCATTGGCCCATTATTCATCCAAATGCTGGGCACGGGTTCATTAAAACTTTCAATTTCTGTAAATTCATTCATATTCATACATATATACATTGCATTTAGAACAATGTCTATTAAAAAATCAAATATAGTTACATGATGACGGTACCCTAAAATCCGAGATGTCGAAAGATGGTGCAATAGTTAACATGAATAGTAAAAACTTTAAAATGTTGCAAAAATCACGTCTGTGTAATTACTTACTCAGGCAGTAAAATCACACTACGACTCATTAAGCTTATAATTAGAACACTTTTTACGACTTGTTATCGAACTGCGTTATAAAGTAACCAACGCCAATATTCCATTGTTCGATCCCTTAATATAATATATATATAAGGACTGGAGCTGCGACTCCAGATCATTCGATTGCTGACCATTCGATTGCTTGTCAGCAGTTCACCCAGTTGAATCGTTGTCTCATAAGTTCTTCATATTGCTCGACACGTTCCAGTTTGTTGGACCGTGGTCGTATAAGTTCTTTATATAAATACAGTTTTGTCGTAATTGGAAAAAGTATTTAAATTCAGTGAATCCTTCTCCAAAACGTAACTACAGTAGTTAAAGGTTGATTCATCTCTACGATCCTTGAACCCCACCATCTCCGTAACAAGAGGAGAATTATGACACAAAAGTATAAAAGGCAAATAATATAACTAGATAATAATAATAATAAGTTTATTTCTAACCAAAATAACAATAAAGAATGCAATAACGCAATTACTAATCATAAGAACGTAACTTTCACAATTTGGACATTTTTGGCAAAATTATGCCTTATTTCACAATCAATCGATAAAACTGTCGACAACAACTACATGACTATTTAAAATTTTATGAAAACTGGAATCTGGCGGCAGACTGTGGTTCCCACGCTGGCCGGAAGCGGATTAGGAACTTCACACCTTGCAGATGTGTACAGGTTTCCTCACGATGGTTTCCTACACCGAAAAAGTCATGATAAATTTCAAATAAATTTTTCGCACGCAAATTTCGAATAACTCAGAGGTGCAAATCCGGGTTTGACTAATTCCTTTAAATTTACGTACATAGAGGATATGTCAGTTCCGATATATTGTTCATCATACAACTCAAAATAGCAATACCACGTTCGATACAAAATGTAATCACGAACATTATCACCAACATTTGCAATTTAAATCAACATTAACGCTCATGAATTGCGAATGGCAATCAAAGTTGGCAAACACAGATCCGAGAGTAAGAGATCCCTTGTGTGATACGATACGTACTTAGCGTTGGTGTATTAATCCCATAATTGAACCATTACAAACTTATAACCACAAATACGGTATAACTATGACAAATAGTAACTTGACTAATAGAAGCCCTGTCACTATAGCAACAGAAGAGCAAACTTAAAGAAAAATTCGTAAGGTCCAGAGATGGGCAGTGGGTTAAATGCAGATAATACAAAGAACCTGGGTCCGATAATCGACCACACACTGTCTTGGAGATCGCAGGTAATGAGGTTAGTAGACGCATCACTGCCTGCACGCAGAACTGCCTCCGGTTACCATGCCGGACTGCCACGCTGAAGTCCCGGGAGGGCCGGGAGAAATATTTGTATGGCCTACGTTTATTTCTCTCGTGAGTTTGGGTGTAATTTATAGTTGTCAATGTGTGTGTCCATGGCACCCGCGATACAAGGTGTCCCTAGTGCGGGGCTATGATGACGTGCGGAAAAAAATGTGGGAAACTCTAAACGTTGCTTTTTCCCATCGGGGTAGGCAGAGACAACAATCTTCAACTTGCTACTGTCCCGACACACATCTTTCGCCTTATCATCACGCATCAGTGCTTTCATACACGCTCGTCGGTTAAGGATACTCTAGAACCACCTAAGCATCCCTTTCTCTATCTTTGTCACTACATCTTCCTCCACGCCGCAACGCTCTCTCTCTTCCGTAATTTATCGTTCAGAGTTACTCCAGGCATGCTTATCAAAGCTCTCATTTCTACTACATTCTACTTCATATAATTGTTTTTATTATCATATTTCAAATATCGTAAACAAAAACCACCTCTTTAAGTTAAACAGGTCACTTCTTTATGAATTTTTATTATCCACGTACGCAGAAGCTGTATAAAGTTGTCTAGAATGAATGTCATGTTTATAACTAATTTTCACGAAAAAAAAATTGCTATTCTATTATTATATATTATTATCTTAATATAAGTTACATTAGTTGTTTATAATTAATAAAATGCCGAGATCGAACACAAAGAAAAATTCCTTCGAACTGACATGACTCGAACCTGCGACCACGTAATTCCGTCCCCATTGCTCTTCCAACTAAGCTACAGGTCGAGTTACCAAGTCGACAATATTCTTCTATGTGTCTGTTGTAGAGTTTTTCGACTTTAAAGGAGTTATTCACAAAAAAAAACAAATCAATGATAATTAAATTTTTATTGAATTGATATTCAATTATTTTTTGTGAAATTACTCCACTAGTTTGTTATAATTATTAATACAAAGATCGAACACTCAGAAAAAATCGTGTCTTTGTATTTGGTTTTTCACGACGCAAGCACATAGAAAAATTCGTGAGGTCCGTTGGTTCGTTCCGTGGCTTAGTTGGTATAGCGTCTGGCACGGTATGCAAGAAGACGTCGGTTCGAATCCGACCGGATCGAAGGAATTTTTTCTGAGTGTTCGATCTTTGTATTAATAATTATAACAAACTAGTGGAGTAATTTCACAAAAAATTATTGAATATCAATTCAATAAAAATTTAATTAATACAGTGAATAGCGACATCTCTCGCCAGGACTGGTAGCTGTAAAGGTACTAACTGGGTGATAAATCTTTCATAGATTTCTCATAGATGGCGCTACGACTAAAAAGTCGTTGAAAAACCAAATACAAAGACACGACGCAAGCACATAGAAAAATTCGTGAGGTCCGTTGGTTCGTTCCGTGGCTTAGTTGGTATAGCGTCTGGCACGGTATGCAAGAAGACGTCGGTTCGAATCCGACCGGATCGAAGGAATTTTTTCTGAAAAATCAATGATAAATCACATTTTCATAAATAAACTCTGACACTATTTTAAAATATTAATTTCTTTAAACGTATCTCTCAAAGACTCTGGAGCAAGATAATAAATTGCCCTAATAGCTCGTTTTGCAGGACAAAGCTCCTATTAACATCGCGGCATTGTCCTAAACCGAAATTCCTTATGTAATTAAACTGTGAAAGTAATTTTGCCGTTTCTACGTCCGAAAGTCTTAGTATTTTTTATTCTAAAACTCTGCTAAAGATACGTTTCTTAATTTAGGTATAGTATGTATGTTTTTAAGAGGAATAAAATTATAGTTGCGCAAAAGCGTTTCGGTTAGTGGTTGCAGTTGATAAATATTCTATCGATTATCGACTGAACATTGGTCACTCCTATGCAATAAATAGCTGAACTTGTTTTTTGTTTTTGATTTGAATCATTATCTGCCGTCTGCCGTGCTCATCCAACTTCTGGGCACAGGTACAATTATAGCAGTAGAGCTCTTTGTGAAAGAGATCGTCCAAGGCAGCCACCTTGTCTATTTCTGCCGCCAAGCAGTAAAGTCAGCAAAACTGTTCCAGTTTGGAAGGGCAAGGGTGCTGGTGAAATTACAAGCATGTGAGACTTGTCTACTTACGTCCCTGTGTGACGGGCCCAGTGGGTGTGCCCCTCAAAGCTTTGCGATTTAAAGCTCTGAGTGGCATAGCTTACCATCAGGCGCATGACTTGCTCGTCACGTCACTTAATATTATAAAAAAGGTTCATTTAATTATTAATACAAAGATCGAGCACGCAGAAAAAATTCCTTCAATCCGACCGGATTCGAACCGACATCTTCTAGCATACCGGGCCAGACCATACCAACTAAGCAACGGAACGAACCAGCGGACCTCAATTTTTCTATGTGTTTGTTGTCGTGTCCTTGAATTTAATTTTTCAACGACTTTTGAGCCGTAGCGCCATCTATGAGAAATCTTAAGTATTTCG
>NW_020653492.1:4564013-4565868 GCF_003589595.1 Hyposmocoma kahamanoa
GGTGAAACAATAACATCAGTTGGTTGGTAAATGTGAATTTAATAACCATAGCACTTCAGTTGAAAGTTGCCTGCCAATATTTTACAGGATATATCACGGAGAGTGCGAGGTAATTGCACGAATTAACTTCGCCTTTCCCTCATCGGGGGACCAGCCTGGGGTTCCATATATCCACTAATTTAGAGTCCCCTATAAGCCTCTTGGCACAGTTGTTGATTGAATCCAAGGGGGCCAGTTGGTATGTAGCAGAGCCATCCCAAAGGTGGCAGCAGTACTCCATGCACGTCCGTTAATACATTAAAACACCGACTTTCCAAACATCGACTATTAATTTCCCATTAAACAACCGCAATTCAGATATACTGATAACCTGCAGTATTAACAGATAAAAAATATTAGCTCCAAACACCCCACACATCGGACTCTACTCTCTCATAAACAAAGCAAATTGAATTTCACACCATAAAAGCTGCGAAGTGATTTTATACGGGCATTATTTCGCTCAACATGAAATGCATAAAGTTTCGAACAAAGCGGCGATGTTGGCCCCTAGTTTTATCATTTATCGCTTTGACAACATTCGAGGCTGTTTAGAATAATGCAAACATGAAATATAAATGCATAAACAATTATAGACCTAAAAACCAATGACACTAAAAGGTAGTAAATAATCAGGGTGCGTTGTTTGCGTTCCATTTTATATTAACCGACTTTAATTCGATTCTGTATGTTGATAATTGAGAACCGTTTTTGATAATTCTTTTTTGGTGGGAAGAAGGCACCTCAATAGTGGTCCCATTTAA
Source organism: Hyposmocoma kahamanoa (assembly GCF_003589595.1). Classification (NCBI taxonomy): domain Eukaryota; kingdom Metazoa; phylum Arthropoda; class Insecta; order Lepidoptera; family Cosmopterigidae; genus Hyposmocoma; species Hyposmocoma kahamanoa. The sequence continues at coordinate 4,564,817 of NW_020653492.1, forward strand.
ATTTAAGAGAAAATATTCCACTTTTAAGGCCGGCAAACTAGGGGGTGAATGACTTTTGAGGCTGGTTATTTATTGTAATTTTATTAATGATGCCAAGTAAAGGACGTGTCGTGCGCCTGGTGGTAACTGGCATGCCTGTCCACAACAGTTGCAGCACCATTGAAAAATTTATATTTATTAGATCTCAGAGGCACCGCCACTGCGCTCGTCACTTTGAGACATAAGTAGACAAGTCCCATGTGCTTATTATTCACCAGCATCACAGACTAGCACCACATTACTGCTTAACGGCAGAAATATATATGGTGGCGGTACTTTCCTGGACAAACCTTTTCACAAGAAGCTGTATTGCAATTTTTTTTTAGCCTAGCGCTCATTTTGCTTTCTTCCAATTTCTACCAAACAAAAATCACTATTCCGTTCTCGAATGAATCTCGGGTTTCAATAAAGTTACATTGCAAATAAAATTATCATATATCTTTAAAACGAAAAATCTAGATCTTCAGTAACAAAGAATGTTCTCCAGGGTTCAGTACTAGTCCTTCTATTATTTCTTGAAGGCCTTAAAACTCTACAATTTCCGATCAGTTAACCAAAATAATGTTATTAACCGTTTCAATTGCTCTTTTGTAATCGGTTAATGAACTGTATCATCTTTTAACCCTTCTTCGCAGATCAGAAGTAGAGTGACTATAACGTTTAATTTAGTAGGATAATTAAAACCTTAAAAATATTGTTATTAATTGTTTTCTGTTTCCACTGTTAATGTGTACATGATTTTCTCATAAAGTATTTGTTCTATTTAAGAATAATTTTATCACAGACAGACGTGCTTAAGTTCAGTCGACAAAAACACTATCACTTACATTGAAAAATCGACGAATATTTAATGACCTCTGTGGATGAGTAGCTTGGACACACCAGTTTTTATGTTGACGTCGTCTCTGACGTTCTGGGTTCAATCCCCGACCGGGTCAATTGACCCGGTCGGGTCAATGCTCAAAGGCTCACGCGATGCGCTCATCCTACCGCAAAATGGCGGCTATTTGGTT
>NW_020653492.1:4565878-4647500 GCF_003589595.1 Hyposmocoma kahamanoa
GCAAATTAGAAAAGGATTCAGTTTAAATACAAGTTTTTAAAAATAAATATTATTATTCTGCATTGCTAAATAAATACCCTCCGTACTACCAACAAAAACATCTTATGCAGTAATACACCGCAAATCCTGCACTTAAAAAGCACTAATGACATTTTTGGTGTACTTGGGGTAAATATGATAATATTCCGTTTGAGTGGTTCTAATGTTTACCATGAAATTACTCCTTAAAGTATAGTTTATAAACATTTATATTCAGGGTAAACTTAAAAAACGCAACTTACGGTATGTTTTCAATAAATAAACACCGACATCACCAACCCAAACAATAACACACACAATTGTCGTGACGTATTTTTGAAGTTGTTTATTTTTTTTAAATGACAGACCCAGACATTAAAAACTTTATGGTTTGCTAGAGTAGTTAACGAAATAGCAATTAGTATTAGTTCTTTTACCTGTTATAACTTCGATATCCGATAAATCGGTATAAAAACATCACCGGCACCTCTAGGTGTGGTATGCTTCCAGAGACGCATGAATCGCGTGAGCGGATAAAAAAACTTTTCTATATTGTCTCGAGTCTGGGTATTGTGGTACCGTCTTTGTTTTCGATTGCCATAACCCAAGTGCTTTAGTTACTTTGGGGTTGGAGCAATGGTATATGATATTGCCTAATATACATCTGTTATATAGGTCAACAGTAGAACTGCTTGTGAAAAGTTACGTCCAGTGAAGGTCACCTTGTCTATTTTTGCCGCCAAGCAGTAACGTGAGTGTTATTGCGTTCAGGTTTGGAAGGGTAAGGGTGCTGGTGAAATTACAGGTACTTGGGACTTGACAACTTATGTTTCAAGGTGACGAGCGCAGTGTCAGAACCCCTAAGATCGTTACGATTTAAGGCTCTGAGTGACACTGCAACTATTACTTGTTATTTAACATTATAAAAAAAATCTAATTATGAAATGCCAACCGCAATTGCATGTGTTGAGATAACTTTACTATCACTACCAAACAACAACAAAAAGCGATCAGGAGGGAGTGTCTTTGAAAAAAAAGAAGTAAAAAGGAAGTTTTAAAAAAAGTTGCAAGATTTATTCTGTCCTAATAAATTCCAAACCCATGTCAACCCAAAAACCCTTCGGAAAAGATTATAAGTCACTCCAGCATTTGACTTATTTGTAACTTGTTCGACGCTAAGTTGAGTTTCGTAACTTAGCAAAGGAGGGGACGAAAAACAAAATGTTTGCAAGAACTTAGAATTGCGCTTTTCCGGATTAACTTTTTTAATAGACAATTAAAAATTGTAAACATAAATAAAGGCTTCGCAATTGAAGTATGACGATGAATTACAAAAATATGTAAATTCTCTTCATTATTGGACGATTTTGTAAAGTTTTATTATCTTCTGTTATTTGTATCATTTTTCCTAAATTGATTTCGCAAAATCTCTTCCTTTTTACTTTTGTTGTGATTTGTTTAAAAACGTGTACATTTCGAGTTCTTAGGTTTTCGCGATTGTTACACATAGGAAATGAAACTATTTTTCCGGATTTAAATCGCGTATATTTGTTTTTTCAAACAAACGTTTCGGGCCCTTTACAGGTCCCATGGTCACGGTTGACTGAGGTGGTACAGTCTTCTACCAGTTATGTCTAATATTAATGCAAACCACCCTATTTTTTCACTATAGTTACAATAGTTATTAATTAAATACCTTATTTTTAATTTTTTTTTCTAATTTTGTTTTCTTTGTAAAATTTTTTTTTCTTTGCACGCACGCCACTTTGGTTGGTTTCGGCTCATCTCGAAAGACTCATACGCTCGATTGCTGCTTTGTTTTGGGATCGTAACTATAAATCCATATTTCGTCACCTGTTACTATGTGCCACACCAAATTTAACGCCCCTTCGTGGAATCTGGTAAGCATGGCATTGCACCAAGTGACGCGATCCGTTTTTTGAGCCTCAGTCAAATTGTGTGGGATCCACCGAGAGCACCGCTTACTCACACCCAAATGTTTGTGTAGTATTGATTGTATTTGACTCATGCCTATGCCTAAAGATGCCCGAATCTCATGCCTGTCTGTTTTGATCATACGGCGCACAGCATCGATGTATATGTTGTTCACAGCAGTGGACGGGCGACCATCACGAAATTCGTCACCGAGATTCACACGACCGCGTTTGAATTCTGCAAACCAGCTATAAATAGTCGTCTTGCATGGTGCTTCATCGCCAAAAGCAGTTTGAAGCCGAGCAAAGCTCCGCTGAGTTGTTTAATTACACTTAAAGTCGTAGAAAATCATACTATGAAAATTTTCACTGCTTAAATTCATGGTGATGTAGACAACCAATTTCCAAAATGACGCCACAATTTAAAAACAAGTGACAGTCAGATGAAACAAGATGTATTCTACAGCCAAAGAGTTCCATTTTCAATTGTTGTAATTACTTTTTAAATGTTGTTTATGTAAGTGGCCAGTTCCGGAAACTTATAGTGTATTTATTTGCCAAGTTTTATTAAAATCGGTTACCGGAAAGTGCTCGAAACTGGGTTCATCTCCTAGTTAAGCACCCTTAGAATATTTCCTTCTTAAATACTGAAGTACCCTCTTTCCGACAAAAAAAGGATCATCAAAATCGGTTCACAAATGAGCAAGAGTTATCGCATAACATACATATGAAAAAAGTACTGTCGAATTGACCTCCTCCTCCCTTTTTATAACTAGGTTAAAAATCACATACAAAACGAATATTTAATTAAATAATAATAACGCACACACTCAACATAGCCCCGCAATAGTTAAACGCTGTCCCATGGACATATACATAGACAACCACGAATTACACCCAAACTCACGAGATAAATAAATTTAGGTCATACTAATAATTCTCTCGGCCCGGAATCCAATCTGGGACCTTTGCGTGGCAGTCCGGCATGGAACCGCTCGGTCGGAGCCAGTTTATACATATATACAGTATACACATAGGTATAATAAAGTACAAGTCTGAAAATTATTTAAAAAAACAAAGGTCCGACGGCAAAAATATTTAACTGGAGACATAAAAAAATGTTCCCCTCCTCGATATTTTGATTATTTTTATAGCCTATGATACTCACACAATCAAGACGAACCTAACGACACCTTATATGTCAACTTGATTCATGTCCTAAGCGTGAAAAAGAAATGGACATACATACATATAATTGAAAGCCATATCCCTCCCGCAGTCAAGTAATAATATTTATTTATTTATTTATTTCCTTAACAATATTCTTTGCGTTGGAAAAAAGAAAATACAATTACAATTAAAATCTAACATCATATCCAAATAACAAAAAGAAAATAAATTAATATATTAACTAGTCATTAGTGCAAAATAATTATAATAATACAATAACAATAACGATGTCAAATTAAATGTCATCGGCATGGTTCAATGCAAATTAAATGCAAAATAATAACAATAATACAATAATGTCAAATAATAATAATCAATAATAATGTCAAATTATGAATCCTTATCCTCGTTAAATACAATTTAATTTAATGTCACAAGAAATTCATCAATACAATAAAATGATTTTTCCAATAAGAAACGTTTCAAACGCTTTTTAAAAGATACGTCATCTTGTACCATTTTAAGTTCACTAGGGAGACTATTATATATTTTTGTTGTTTGGTATCTAGGGCTATGCTTTATAATATTTAACTTTGGTGCTATTACACCACGTCTATCCTTTCTCCTAGTAACAAGCCTGTCTGACTCGATCTCCTTGTTAAATTCAGACATTCATTCACGCCTGTTAACAACTCCAAAATATAGAGACAAGGAACTGTTAATATAGATAGTTGTCTAAAATAAGGTCTACATGACTCCCAATGTGGAATTCTAGCTATGGTTCTTATTGCTCTTTTCTGAAGAGTGAAGGCTTTCTTTACATTATAGTCATAGCTGTTACCCCAAAACCTGATGCTATATCTTAATAGGTATGGTGTTTCTTTAAAAAAAGCTGTGACTACGGTGCTGCATTAATATAACTATGCTAAACCAATACCAACATTGGAACTAACCGAGTCAAGTAAAAGAATCGTCGACAATCCAACTTATCTCAGCAAAGCGAGACGTCTGTGGGAATTCATTAATAAATGAATTGATTAAATTCAATTGAAGTACAGAATGAATTAACTGACTACAGGACTTTATGGTAACTTGGTTCGGTAGAAAGAGTGCAAAAGAAATTGAAGCCAAAATTTTTGTTACTTTTATTAACTTAGGAAATGTAAGTATTTTTCCGGATTTAATTTATTATTTAATAATGATTAAATCCTAATTTCCATTATTAATTAATAATAAATTTAATTATTGTTAAAATAAAATAATTGTAAAACATATTCGCCCGTTTGCCAGAACAATGTGTTATCTCTAAAATATCGAGATATATAGATAACACGTTGTTCTGGCAAACGGGCTCTATGTAGCGTAAATTGGAATGTTCCTTGTAAAATATAAAAATAAGGTATATATCATGTCAATATCAAGTATTTATCGAGTTCTTAGCTTTTCGCGATTGTTACACATAGGAAATGAAACTATTTTTCCGGATTTAAACAGGGAAGATGGTTTCTCCGTACCACCAGTTTGGGATCGTATTGCCTCTGATGAAAAATCCCAAACAGACGTAAGACCGCAGTACTAATTAATATGTCTTAATTTATTCTAATTTCTATTATTAATGAATAATAAATTGAGCTTAATAAAAATTCATTCAAAAAAATAATTTTTAAAACGTAATGTAGCGTAAATTGGAATGTTTCTTTGTAAAATTAAAAATAAGGTTTTTAATGAATAACTTTTGTAACTATAGTGAAAAAATAGGGTTATTTGCATTAATATTAGACATAACTGGTTGATGACTGTATCTCCTCAGTCAAACGTGACCATGGGACCTGTAAAGGGCCCGAAACGATGGTTTGTTTGAAAAAACAAATTTTCCCAAACATGCTCGGAAAGTTTGTCATTTATGGACTATGCAACGTCTTCCCGGCGAAGGTCTGTAAGTATGAAAATCCATTACTATCCTCTTCTCTAAACTTTTTTTTAAATCAACCTAACAATAATGAACTATGTAAACAACAGGCTAAAGAAAAACTCATAAAGCCCAGTGTTCATAGTTGCGACAATCAAAAATATCTATCTGTACCGCCTTATATAAAAAGAAAACGGGGGTAACATTTAGACTAAAGTGTTTTTTTGTCTTTTTTGTATTTCGGCCGCGAAAACGAGTGCTAGTGACAAGAGCGATAAAGATAATCTCAGTACAGAGTACTAAAAAACCGACCTCAAAAGTACGTGGAATTACGTCTATTTGCTAAGTTTCATTGAAATATCCCCTAGTTCGCCACTATACAGGACTTGATACTGGAGATAATAAAAATAGGTTCTCACTACGACACTACTCAAAGTATATCGAGGGAAAAACGCCTTGAATTGATGAAATAGCAAAATCAACTAAATAATTGCTAAAAGTAATTGCTCCTAAATTAAAGTTAGGCGCTATTTATAAAAATGAATCTTCATGCGTGAACAGCCACCCTTTGAGGTGGATGATTTCCTTCAAAATGAAATGGGACCACTATGGAAGTACCCCCTTTCCAACAAAAAAAGAATCATGAAATCGGTTCACAAATACCGGAGTTATCGCGTAACACACATATAAAAAAAAAACAAAAAAACAAAAAAAAAGAACATACAGTCGAGTTGAGAACCTCCTCCTTTTTTGAAGTCGGTTAAAAACACAGTAACAGAAGTTCAGCAGTCTACTATTAATGTGCCTGGAAAAACAATAACATTTTCTTACAGCAGTTGTCCTACCACGTCAAATATATAAAAGACCAGAGAGAAAGTAATTACTTTTAACATTCATTATTTTTTTTTACTTTTTCTATTATACATCTTGTTCTCTTTAGTCTTTTATTATTTCCTCACATTGTTTGAGAAGAATTCTATACATTCTATATTGCTTGACTCATAATAATACAAGACCTCGCTGGCGCTCGTCCTCGTAACTCATACTCGTCCTGCAATCCCTTACTTCCCGGCCTCTGCAATAAGGAAGAACTCTCAATGTATTGACTACTTGCTGAACCCTATAGCTGGCTATTTATCATCTGTCATTAACTGCCTCCGTGGCCGAACGGTTACCATCTTGGTCTGCCACGCAGAGGTTCAGAGAGAAACATTTGTGTGACCTACATTTATTTCTCTTGTAAGTTGGGGTGTAATTTGTGTGCATTATTATTATTATATTATCATCGTTAACCCAATTATATATTACACTGCTTGGTACCGGTCTTCTCCAAGACTATTTAGACCATAGTCTGTCGTTCTGGCCTGATGCAGGTTGGGAACTTCACACGAATTCCAATGACATCTTGGTATTATTACTATGTTTTCTTCACTGTCAGCGGAACTAATAGATATTCTCAAACGTATGAAAGTTAGAATTTTTTTAGAATTAATATTATAAAATTTATTCATTCGTCATCACCATCATCATCAACCCATTTATACGTCCCACTGCTGGGCACGGGTCTCCTTTCATTCGAGACTCTTCCTCTTCCTCAACTTTCAGGTTTCGTCACGACGTTTTCCCTCACCGGAAAACTCATGATTCATTTCAAATTTAATACACACATAAATTTCGAGAAACTCAGAGGTGCGAGCCCGGATTCGAACCGACGACCATCTCTGCTTGAGAGGCAGTAGGTCAAACCATTAGGCTACCACGGCTTATAAACTAAATTAATTACAAATGTGAATCAGCAACAGGCTTCGTAAAATAAAAATCAATAATGCAATTCGCCAGATTTAACAATTTTTAACTAAACATACAATGAAAAAGGACCGCTCAGAATCTTAGCTGGTTCAAACATCACTATAACACTGGCAGCGTTTTTTAAAGTCTTAAGTACATGCCACCACTGGAATTGGAACCAGTAACCGGTTTCTCACTTGTCTACCACCGTTTGTAAATAAATATACATTTTAGAGTTTTAAATCGCAGAGATCTGTGGGGCACTGCCACTGCGCCTATCACCCTGTGACGTAATGCTTACATTACTGCAGTACTTTTTCTTATGATACCAAGAGATAGCAGCGCCCCTGTCACTTTGAGACATTAATTGACAAGTCTCTTGGGTACTTACTTCTCTGCAAGAACTCTTTCACAAACATCTCTACTGCTAAAGGTGTGCCCTTTGTTCCAGAAGGGAAGTTTTTAACGCGTCAGTAGATATTACTATCAAGGTAGCAACTTAGAATAATAACGCATAGAATGATAGTTTCATATCAAACGAACTGTCACAAGTGAGGCAAAAATCAAATTCATGTAGGCTAGTTTTAGTAGTAGGTTAATTTTCGGTTTTAGTGAATATTTATATAAAAATACAAGTTGAAACGCGTTACGTCCTAGTGGAATGTGATGTTAGTATCTATTTTATGTTTGTCTGACGTATTTTTAAACTCATTTACCGCACATTTCGTCATTTTTAGCTAAAATTCTTGATCTGTACGCGGTGCAAGTTGACCTTGAGCACTGAAGGCCCGCCCGCTCGTGCAGGCCCATTGGGCGCGCTTCAATTTGCCTCACTTAGCGTGTGCGGACTAGGTTTCTATGCGTTATTATTCTAAGGGTAGCAATATACCATTCAACAGCAATATAGACCTATCTATTACTGTTAATCGTTTTACTGTAACGGCCTGTGGGCTAGGTAGGTATTCCCAAAAGATTTTCATGCAATGCTATATCTAAAGTAGTTGATTGGTTTGCTGTTAATAACCTACTTCTTAATGAGAAAAAAACAAATTGTGTGAAATTTACATTACCCAATGTTAGAGAGACGGTTACAAACATTGTAGTTAGAAACGAAAAATTGAATCTTGTGGATACAGTTGTATTTCTAGGTATAACGTTAGATGCTAAATTGCAATGGGGTCCCCATATAAGTAAGTGGTCAAAACGGCTCATCTCTGCAGTGTACGCGATTAAAAAAATAAGGAAACTTTCAGACGTCGAAACCGCTAGATTGGTTTACTTCAGCTACTTTCACAGTCTAATGACATACGGCATTTTGCTTTGGGGTAATGCCGCCGATATCAATAGAATCTTTGTCCTGCAGAAACGTGCAGTTAGGGCAATTTACAATCTGGGCCCCAAAGTATCTTTGAGAGATAAGTTTAAGGAAATTAACATTCTTACACTAGCCTCACAATACATTTATGAAAATATAATTTATGTTAAAAGGAATAGTAATTTCTTTATGAAAAATAGTGACAGACATAACATTAATACGAGGAATAAAAATAAACTAGCTTTTCTTGATAGTCGTCTTCACAAAGTCAAACAATCATTTAAGGGGCAATGTATACGCTTCTATAACAAGATTCCGGTTGATATACAAAATTTGCCTTTCACGAGGTTTAAAACTATAGTGAAACAAAAATTTTATACTAAAGGTTATTATACAACTTCTGCGTACTTGGATGACAAAAATCCGTGGTAGTAACCCGTTTAGCTCATGGAGGTAGTCTCAATCTGATGTTTCAAATAAAAAAATATTGTAAATGTTATTTACAAAGAGCAACCCCTAGAGTTTCTTGCTCATTCTTCTCAGGGGAATCTGCCTTACGAATGAGCGGTAGAGTTTAACCATTGTGACGATTTCAAGTGTAATAATGCTTACCTATGAAATAAAGATTATTTTGATTTTGATTTTGATTTTTTGAAAGAAATAAAGAAACATTTACTTGGTTATTACAAATAAAATGTAGAAATAGGGGAAGTTTAAAAGTGGCACCAGCAACGAGTATATAAACAGAAATAGGAACGAAATAAGGGTCATCCATTCCTGGCAAGTCCTCAGGCAAATAGGCCTTATATCACTTATGAATATGTACTCTCGTTAGCACTGAAATCACAAATTATAAAGTTGAAATAGTACAGCGCCAACAACTGACCTGTGTGTACGTCTCCGTATATTCCAAAAATATTCTGTATTTATTGTCATAAAGATAATATCTCTAACTATGGGGGGCTGTTCCATTCGATGGTTTGGCAAAAACAGTTAAACATCTAATTACAAAACAAACGGAATCCATTTCATCGGTAATTAAATATTAAATATGTAATTTTTAAATTTTCATCCATTATACCAAATCTCAAGGTAAACTGGTCGATTTGAAGTGAAACAATTGACGACACCCGTCAATTGTTTCGAATTCGGCATGGCAAATCTGAGCGCAGTTGTCACCGTAATGATTTGGCAGAAGAGTTTTCAAACAAATTAAATGACAGTTCGTCTCTATTTCTGGTTATATACTCGATGAGCGCCAGTTACGGAAAAGATGAGAAGTAATATGTTAGCGTGTTATGGACATGTCATGCGGACGGAAGAATGTCATGTGACGAGAATAGTGTTAGGTATAAATGTGGAGGGATATAAGGGGAAAGGCCAAAGGCCAAAGGCCAAAGAAAAGATGGATGGATTGTATAAAAGGTGACATGAATAAGAAAGGTGTGAGTTTGGAAATGATGGCTGATATATATGATAATGATGACTCCACCTAGCGTGGGATAAGTACAGGAAGAAGAAAAAGAAAACAAATAAAATATACAAAGACCCTAAATAAGTAAAAAAAAAGATTTTTTTAAATATATGAATAAGTATAAATAACTTTTTGACTGAATGAGATTTAAATACTCGTATGAAATACCAAACCAAAACTAAGTCGCTCTGGAAAATTTACTTATTAACGACAATCTGTCAGCAGAACAGTCCAGTTGACGGCACACTTCCCGGGTAGAACTTACTCAAGCTAGAATGCTGCAACTCGGAAGCTAGTCAGGGATTAGTTTCAATCGCCATTGTGTACTGGCTTTCCAATCGGATTGTAGTTTCTCAACCTGACGCTGTAATTCCGTATGTTATTTATTTTTTATTGCACAACGAGCGGATCACCTTAATTAAGAAGTCGACGGTTCGAATCCTCGTGGTGGCAGGTACTTGTGACTTTAGTATCTAAGTTTTTAACATTTGATAAAGTTTAGTAGCAATATCTCTCACTAACCGTTAGTTAACAAAAAGGTCATGATGAAACTCACTTATAGAAGACGGTTCATTGAAGGTATGGCTTAGTCATGGCGAACTAAGACCTAAAGCCCTTTCTTTTGAGGGGGACGTACAATGGTTTGATGACGAAAAATTACTTAATCGGAATGTAAAATATCATTAGAGCTCCTTGTGAAAGAGTTCATCTAGGGAACTACTGCCTATTTTTACCGCCAAGCAGTAATGTCAGCATTACTGTGTTCCGGTTTTGAAGAATAAGGGGTGCTAATGAAATTACAGGCATGGGTCTTGCCAACTTATCCGCTCACGCGATGCGCTCATCCTACCGCAAAATGGCGGCTATTTGGTTTCGCAAATTAGAAAAGGATTCAGTTTAAATACAAGTTTTTATAAATAAAAATTATTATTTTGCATTGCTAAATAAATACCCTCCGTACTACAACCAAAACATTTCAAATAAAATGCAGTAATATACCGCAAATCCTGCACTTAAAAAGCACTAATGAAATTTTTGGTGTACTTGGGTAAATATGATAATATTCCGTTTGAGTGGTTCTAACGTTTACCATGAAATTACTCCTTAAAGTATAGTTTATAAACATTTATATTCAGGGTAAACTAAAAAAACGCTACTTACGGTATGTTTTCAATAAATAAACACCGAAATCACCAGCCCAAACAATAACACACACGATTGTCGTGACGTATTTTTGAAGTTGTTTATTTTTTTTAAATGACAGACCCAGGCATTAAAAACTTTATGGTTTGCTAGAGTAGTTACCGAAATAGCAATTAGTATTAGTTCTTTTACCTGTTATAACTTCGATATCCGATAAATCGGTATAAAATCATCACCGGCACCTCTAGGTGTGGTATGCGTCTACGGCTGCATGTATCGCGTGAGCGGCTAAGTTTCAAGGTAACGTGCACAGTGGCAGTGCCCCTCAGATCTTTGCGGTTTAAAGCTGAAACTGTTATGGACAGGCGTGTACCTTGCCATCAGCACGACTTTTTCGTCCCGTGACTTGATATTATAAAAATAATAATAACTAATAATAACACCATATCGCCATTAACCAAAATACAATAAGGAAGCAATGAAACGTCTCTTTATATTCCCGTATACCGGTAACTTCCAGAGAAAGTGTTTAGTGGTGCAATATGTAAAGTGAAGATAGATTGAAAGGGCGACGAGGCAAATTGAAGACATCGCCTGAGAACGAATTGCATCGCCGTTTAATTACAAAGTTATTACATATTCCACACTGCATTTGTACCACGGTATGCGCTATTTGAGAATGGATAATGTAAAAACATCGTTGATATGTAGGGAAAACAATTGCTTCTCTATTTTGAGGTCAAAAGTAACCCTTTTTTCACGCAGGGACGTTCATTAAGGTTGTGTGAGACTCCTACTCACTAAAACCCCGTGGCACCCGCTTCTGTACCATATGCTGGGGCGCCGAAGTTCTCTTCCAAGACCGAACGGTGCCTACCCATTTTCGGGCTCACCTCACTCCTACATTCATAGCCTACCGAAATTTTTTTGTCCGAAATAACGTTTGTTCGAATTTCCATTACACCGAAAACCGAATTAAAACGAAACAGTTGTTCTTTCAGGATATGTTGAATGTTTATCGTAAAGACACGATTAGGTTAGGTTAAGAAAAGTTAAAAGAAAAACCCCTGCTGAGAGGTGCATGCGGGTGTACACGATATCGTCGTGTGACGATGTGACCTCCTTCCATCGTCAGCCCATCTTTTTATCACCTTTCCACTGGCTCCTGGCCACTTGTTTTCAAATTTTGAATCGTTTTCTTTAATTCCTTTGCCTCGGTTATTCTCATTTGGTTTCGTCGTCGTCACTCTCTGCTCAATAGCTGTAACGAGCAGTGCTGCTCGTCTAAGTTTGATCCATTTACCTTTCCCTACCTAAATCACGTGTCAATTTTAATACCAATCTAATGTAGTAATATTGCATAACTTGGCCCTTTCGGGGTAAGTCTGTCTCACGTTTAAATCAAATCTTAATAAATTTATGTGGACCGAAGTATCCGATTTTATTGCCGTGATCCTGGTCACGGTTCATTAGCGATTTACAACCTTTTCAATCTCGAGGCACATGTAGACGACGACCATGTATCCCTAGTGGCAACGTGTGTTATGATTGATATCCCTACATTAACTGGGAAACTAGATGATGATCTTAGAACAGCTGCAGCTTTTATATATTTTTATATGTATCGGACAACCACACCAAATGCCTGGCCCCAAACTAGGGAAATTCCTATACTAGGAGTACCAGAGTAACGGAATTCACTCTGGGGCACTACCCAGAACACCCAGAAACCAATTTAGAAAAGTTCGTATCCCAGATTGCTCCTATCGAAAATAGTAAGCTCGTTGCAATCGTAGTATGCATTTGAACCAACCTGGTGAACTAAACTCTCTGACACTTATGATTTGTTTTAACGATAACTTTGCCTCTTTCAAACTTTTCTACGTACGTAAGTTTGTTACTTCGTGAAATATAAATCACAACACATATCATTCTGAAAGTGCGCGATGTTTCAATTATTCAAAGCGCTTCGTATCTTAATGCCCTCTACCTTTGTGAACATCGCACATCTATTTCAATTTCATTGCTTTGCAAAGGCGAGGTATTTCAATCTACATTTTAAGAGATGACATGTGGGAGGCCGCTGCTTGCGTCCCGCAATCTGCGCGTTTAAAATTAATTATGAATAAAATAAGAACAGGTGGAGAAAATTTGACATAGATCCGACGTTGACAAACGCTCGATGGCGACTGACGGGGCAGCTGACGGCACGGCATGTCGTTAAATCGCTGGGCAATTTGGAAATTTTGGGATAAATGTGAACTTCATTACTAATAGGGCTTCGAAAATTTAGCAGGTTCTCTATATGTAGGATTTAAATAGAAATGTCTCCATATAAAATTATGTAGTTAGATATTTTGTTCTTAAATAATTTGTTTTTAACTTTGTTTTAGCCTGTTTTCAGGATTTTATATGTTCGGGTGAAGTACATCCTATCGTATAATACATTACCACATTCTTTAGAGAATATCCTTGTTGTATCTTATATTTTTTGTAAGAACAATAGAATTATTGAGCAATTATCTATACTCTAAAATTTCCGCTGATATAAGCTTACTATACTAAACGCAAACTAGGATCCCAGAAAAAACCGGGACAGCAGAAGTTGGTAAAATTTAATAAAATTATTTTTCATACAACATGAATAAATTTGCCTAATTTCTTTTATTGCTCATATACTCAGTTTAATATAATAATGATTTGATTTGCACAGGAAAAAAATAATCGGGACAGCATAAGTTGGTAAAATTTAATACAACGTTATTCATTTCGTATGAAAAAAACTTTTTATTAAATTTTACCAACTTCGGCTGTCCCGATTTTTTCGTTTCATATAATAAAATCGTACTTATAAGAAACTGAGTCCATTAGCATTAAAAAAATACTCCATTTCATTAATTTTGTATAAAAAATATTTTGTAAAATTTGACCAACTTCCACTGTCCCGATTTTTTCGTCCCATACAATGAAATTATGCCTTTACAAAACAGCACAAAGCAAAACTAGCATTAAACAAAATGTTTATCAATTTTATTCATTTTTATAGACAACTGACGCTTGATCAAAAAATTGACTATGCTAAAATTGTTTCTATAAAAAAAGATTTAATGGTTCCTAAGACAGTTTCCTTATGTCTTCTATGATTTAGAATGTCCCCATACTGTGCCATTTAAAAAAAAACACTGTATATGGCACTCAGATTAACGTGAGATAATCACAATTTCTGATTCGATTTATCGATTTTATAGTCTCTAAATCTCTGTGTACAATATATTTCGATTTGCGCATCAAGTAGTTGGGGTAATTTATTTTTATAATTTCATTATCTACTCAATATACTGTATTTTTTTTTAAAATTACAATATTGCTTGTCTTTGGTATATTTACCAAATTTATTATTACTTTTTTGTAACCTATTTGAGAGGTTAGTTAAAAATTATATGCATGCAACGTAAAAATTTGAAATGTCACAGTAGGTACCCATCCTATGCGAATAAACAATAATCACCGAAATGCACTGTTGTTGATTACGATCACTCTTTACGAGAAACGACGAGCAAAAGGTGCGGTCTATTCTTTTGCCACTTTGCAGTTGGCTGCTGATGGCCTTGACTGCGCCATCGGTTGAATGAGCGAGCTGAACACTTTTAACCCATTAAAAATAGACTAAAACTAAGTAGCGAGCCTGAAGGCGCTCAAGTGACCTCGACTCAGGGCGCTACTGGGGACTTTCGCCTGATGGGCGTGATATGATATGACACACTGTACACTAGTGTGTACGTGTGGAAAGTAGCGACGTCAGGGTCGTTGAGTACTTATCTTGGCCGACGGGTCCTTCGAACGCGACTGAGGTTTTCCTCAAGGAGGCGTCGAGGAGCAGAGTCGAAGTATTTCTTCGATGCCTGTGTCATTTCAGGTGCGGTCTGCACTCTGGCGCCCCTAGCAGTGGTCAGTGAGAAGAGGGGAGTCTCCTAACAATATTTTAATTGTCCTAGACTGTTGAATTTTAAATAAATAGAAATAAAATACAAAAAGTTAGTAAAATTTTAATAAAGAACTTTAGTCGCGGAGTCAACAATAGTTTGTGGGCGACCACTAATGACTGCCTGTAACTAATTTTATGATTTATGCAATCACCAAAATACGGCTCAGGCTGACCAGGAACAAGTCACAAGATGGTAGACGGGATCGTAAAACTGCCTGAAATTTAAGAACCAGTACAAGCCGGTTCTAACTGCATTCATGGCCAAACGTTTACTATGCTGTTCTGTCACGCAGAGCCGGGAGAAATATTTATTTCTCTCGTGAGTTTGGGTGTAATTTGTGGTTGTTTACGTGTGTGTCCACGATACTCGCAATACACGGTTTCCCTAGTACGGGGCTATGAGTGTGTGCGTAAAATAATAATTGAAAAAGATTAAAACCGAGGGAATTCTTTTCTTTTATAATATTAAGTGACGGGACGAACAAATCGTGCGCCTGGTGGTAAGCGATACGCCTGTCCATAACTGTAGAAAGTGCCACGCAGAGTGCCAATCACAAAAATCTGAGGAGCACTGCCACTGCGTCCGACACCATGAGACATAAGTTGACAAGTCCCATGTGCCTGAATTCTTTCACAAGAAGCGCTAGAAGTAGAACCTTTACCAGATTGTTACTAAATTTTTCCTTACTGACCATAAAAAAAAACGAAAAAATATTATTAAAAGTTAATGAGAAGGTATAATTTCTTCGTATATATAGTTTTAACACTTTCGTGGTTATTCACTAAATGATTATCACTAGTATCAGGTTTCTTACCACGGTATGACTTTTGTATTTGTATTTGTATCGTTTATTGCAACCATGGTGAAAAACAGATGTACAAGAAATAATTGTATCACATGGGCCCTGACAGGGCGTAGCAAAAATAACTTAAATCTAGTTTATAATCATATAACAGGGTCCCGTTGTGTATACAATATTATAGGCTTTATCCATATATGTAATGGTTCAACTATTTTTTGCATAGCTATTATATAAGTATTTTTATAAATGTTTAAAGTTTCTAAATATTATATTATTTAAGTAGGTTATATTATGTCAAAGGCGTATAGGCATATTATTTATTTATTGTTATTATTATTATTTATTGTTATTATTATTTTTATTAACAATTGTAATTATTATATTATTATAAGTATAATGTTAATTAAGTTTATCCTGCATGAACTCTGAGACCGAATAGTATGCCTTTTTTAAGAGGAAGGTCTTTAGATTGGAGAAGAAGAGGCTGTTCTTTGTCATGTTCTTAAAAGACTTTGGGATTTGGTTGTAAATTTGGATGGATCTGTAAAATGGGCCTTTTTTTATACATTTGCAGAACAGGTGCAGGCGAAACCAGCCTGTCTCTGCGCCGAGCATTCTTGTTATATTCAAACATACTTAGATTGTTTCTAACAAATTTCGCTACTTCCTCTATGTAAAGGGAGGGGATGGTGAGTACCTGAAGGTTAATAAAATGCTGTTTGCAGCTATTAGTTTGCGGGATGTTGGCCAGTATTCGGATGCATTTTTTTGGGAGATGAAGAGGTCGTCTGCGTCCGTGCTACTTACGTACTTCTTTTTATTTTCCCGATATTTCGGAACGGTTGCACGCTCCATGGTCAGTCAACCCGTGACCATGTGACCCGTGAACGTCAAATATCGGGAAAATAAAAAGAAGTCATACCGTGGTAAGAAACCTGATATTAGTGATAATCGTTTAATTTCTTCGTGTTTTCTTTTAAAAACAAACAAACAATAGCCAATTTTAGTTTTAGTTTAGTTTATTAAATACCACTCACATGTAACAGTGAGACATAGCGATGTTCTGCTTGCGTGGCTATGGGCTGCTGTACGTTGTGAATGCTTGAGATTCCGTGAAATGATGGATGCTCGGGAATCGACTGTATAATTATAATATATTTAGCTTTTTATTTTTATTTTTTTAATCCCTTTTTTTATCTTATTGTATTATTTTCATAAATAACTTAGTTTTCACTGTGCATTACTTCTTAACTGTAATACCGTGTAAAAATATTTACAATAAATAAATAAAATATGAAGAATGAGATATCGTACCCTTGGTACTACTATAATAAAGTCACATGTTATAATACTTTCAAAAGTACTTTTATCACATGAAAGTTATAAAACTAATACGAACTACATGAAACAAATTATGTGTGTGTGAAATTTTATAACTCCTAATTATGCATAAAAAAGTTATCGGCTAACTTCGTTCGTCTCTAAACCTATCTCCTGAAAAGTTGACATTTTGCAGATGTAACCTTATTATCTACCAGTGATCGTAATTGTGGGAGTTAATTTAGCTGAACTAAAGAATAACGTGGACATTCCCTTCTACAAATTCCGGAACTTCTCGGAACTGATAATATTTGAATATTCGTATTATTTATTGAAATTTGAGTACATTGGCGACAAATTATTATTTCTCTATTAAGTATTTACTACAAATTAGTCTCAAAAATAATATTTTATGCAATCGTTTCATAATGAGGAGATTAGGACACAAGGCTTTTCCGAGTGGCCTAATTATTAGATACGCGATTTTAAGACCTAATTATGTAGACATTGGGTACAAAACTTTTTCCACAAGTAAATAAAATAATAAAAAAGAACCAACATTTAATGTATATATTGTTAACAATCCATATTAAATACTTTAGCCATTTAAAAAATGAACATAAGTCAACCTATATTTGGGAAAGTTTAGAAAATAAACAGAAAAAAATGTATACGCATTGATGGCGAAATGGGTATGTCCATACTAAGAAAACGTACACACTTTACGTAAATTAACTTCCTCAATTCCGATCACTGCTTATTACATCAAGGGTGCGATATCAAATCCCCAGTCTGTATATATCATATAATAGTGTTAATTTTTTTAACATTGCAGGCTGTATTAGAATATCAGCGGCGTTGTGAAACACTCCGCAATTGTAGACCTTTTTATCTCCCACCGTTACTGTCCGACATTAAAGTAGAGCTCCGTCACTTGCTCAAGGTTACGCGATAAGCGCCTACCGCTAAGTGCGCCGACGTCTGCGCAAACGCTCATACTATTCTAGTCTTTATTTTATGAGCATTCGCCTCCGCATGACTGCGCTCGGCGACAACGTTACTTTCACCTCCCTAAGCGTGGGCTTAGGTTCCTTTTTCCAAGTAGTGAGCGCCTATGTCATTAGTCAGATTTAGTAAGCTATTATAAAACGTAGGTATTTTCCCTTTTGTATGGGAGTCATATATACGTTACGTAGTACCTATTAAGTAATCTGTGACTAAAATCTATGTGTAATGTTGTTTATTATAATAATAATAATAAATAACGCACACATTCATAGCCCCGCACTAGGGAAACCCTGTGTCGCGGGTGCCATGGACACACACATAGACAACCACAAATTACACCCAAACTCACGAGATAAATAATAGTAGGCCATACAAATATTTCTCCCGGCCCGGGAATCGAACCTGGGACCTCTGCGTGGCAGTCCGGCATGGTAACCGTTCGACCACGGAGGCAGTTATTATCGGTCTATAGCTCAGTTGTATACGAGCAAACAATTTTCTTTTCTGTTATTCATGGTCCAGAGAATTCCCTACTTTGAGATCGGTTAATTGTTTTGATTGTCTGGCACATTATTATTATTATATATAAACAAGACAGACACGCGATGATTACTGATTTTGCTTTTTTAGTAGCAGTAGACCTTGTGCAAGAGTTAGTCCAGAGAAGTACTGCCACCTTACCTATTTCTGCCGCCAAGCAGTAGTGGGTATCACTGCGTTCCGGTTTGGAAGGGTACGGTGCCGGTGAAATTACAGGCACTTGGGACTTGTCAACTTATGTCTATGTTTATGCCCCTATCTTTGCGGATTTAAAGCTCTGAGTGGCACTGCAACTGTTATGGATAGACGTGTCACTTACCAACAGGCGCACCACTTGTCCGTCCTATCACTTGGTATTATAAAATTCAAAATTGATTAAGCTTTACACGATATGGTCCCAGATTCCAGAGTCCAAAATAGGGTAACCTGTGACATGAGAGCATGAGTTCCTCCGTGTCTTAAATCAACATCATCATCACCATATCAGTACGTCCCACTGCTGGACACATGTCTCCTCACAGGCATGGGTTTAGGTCATAGTCCCCCAAGCTGGCCCAAAGAAATAGAAACCATTTATTGCAACGCCACATTATAAAAAAGACTAGAAAAGGAATAACACAAAAACAGCGTAAAAACATTTAAACAACAAGTTACATAATAATAATAGGAGTTAAAGTATGAAATTGCCGATTTGTACTGAAAATCTAAATTGTTTATTTTTTAAATTTTTAACAAATTTATTTAATCAAAATAGTTGCCATTATTATCTATACATTGCTGCCATCTAATGGGAAGGTTATTAATGCCTTTGCGATAGAACTCCGACGATCTAGACTGCACAAACTGTGTGAAAGCATTTTGTACTGCCTCCTGGGAAGAAAACTTCTTGTCACGTAGATAATTGTCCAAATCACGAAAAAAATGGTAGTCCGTTGGAGCAAGGTCTGGTGAATACGGAGGATGACGAATGGTTTCTAACTGCAGTTCCTGAAGGGTCAAAATGGTTTCTCGTGCTGTGTGAGGTCTCGCGTTGTCGTGGAGCAATAATGGTGAAGATCGATTCATGAGTCGGGGCTGTTTTACTGCTAGTTTTGTCAACATGGTTCGGAGTTCGGCACAATAGACATCTGCCGTTATTGCTTGACCAGATCGGAGAAAACTATAGTGAATAACACCATGCTGAGACCACCAAACAGTTACCATTACCTTTTTATTGGTAAGTTTTGCTTTAGGACACTGTTGTGGCATTTGACCTGGGGTCAGCCATTGCATTTTTCTTTTCCGGTTATCATAAAGAATCCACTTTTCATCACATGTTACAATTCGATCCAATATTCCTTCATTTCTGTACCGGTTCAACAAGGCAACACAAGTTTCAACACGCGTTTCTTTCTGCAGATCAGTCAAATCATGAGGCACCCATTTTTCGTATTTTTTTATTTTATTGATTTGACGCAAGTGAGTCAATATTGTGGGTAAGGTAACGTTAAACCATGCCGCTAATTCCTGGGTAGTTTGACTAGGATCGGCTTCCACTATCTCTCTTAATTCATCGTTATTCACCTGTGTGGGCGGTCTTCCTCGTGGCTCGTTCTTTAAGTCGAAATTTCCATCACGAAAGCGTTTAAACCAAAATCGCACGGTGCGTTCATTAGTAGACCCCTCTCCAAACGCAGCATTGATATTGCGGGCTGTTTCTGCCGCGTTAGTTCCGCGTCGGAACTCGTATTCAAAAATCACTCGAATTTTCGCAGTATCCATCTTTCTTGTCTAAATTGAATAACAAAAACAATTGAAAGTCGATATTGAAATGTTTCAAATTAAGAAAAAAAATCACAGAAACCATTTGAAAAAAGTTTCATTCGAAAACCTCAAACCATGAAGATTCTATGAAAATTCAAAGAACCTATTGCAATAAAACGGCAATTTCATACTTTAACCCCTAATATACTGACATGTGCGCGGCTGTGGTGTGTACAAAAGGATCCCATTCAGCTAAAGTCACAACCAAGACTAGGTTGTGACGCTGGTTTTCAAAGGGCCGTAGCCGAGTGAGTGAGAGTGACGGACGTATGCGTTCCGAAACAGGAAATAAAATAAAATAAACTCCTGTTTAATTTATATCTTATGTGTGTATCGTGTTATTGCAGTGTGTACTCTTATATTGAATAAATACTTACATAATCCTTGCAATGTATACATACAGTTATAAGTGTGTGTAATGTGAAAACAAATTAATAAAATACTTAATACATACTTAAAGTACATTACTCAAAATATATTAAACAAGATTAACTATTTTTCATAAAATAAAAGTTCAAAGCGGGTTGGGAACTTCACAACTTTTCAGAGATTGTTGTTCGACGTGCAGGTTTCGTCACGATGTTTTTCTTATATTATAAATTAATGTATCGGGACAAGCTCCATATCTTTCTACGTTAATTATGATTGTAGTGACCCTCCCTACCTACCCTGATACGAGAAGGGCACTATAACCTGTGCGCGCACAGGAACATTATAAGTTCAAATTCTGACCCCCGATCAGCCAGTACCAAGGGTTTTCACAGACCTTTGTCACTTGACTTCATCCAGTTCTTCGAGAGGCTAGTATCTCGGGTCAGCCGCCCCGGGTGCACGTACAGTACCCTCCCTATTTTCCAGATAGGTACCGGAGCTGTAGGCACGCTCACTTCCCGTTGCGCATTGCACAACTAGCGGTTGCCACTGCTAAGCTGTCGACTCTGAGTCCACTACCAAATCTCCACATTGGTGGCGGAGCTGTAAGGCACTCACTTCCCGACGCGGAAAAACGTCGTCTTTCCAGTTCCCAATAATCTAGGCGGCTGGAGGGACCAGAGGATATTTAGCTTATCCTCTACTAGCTCTCCGGGCTAGTGCCGGAGATGCCAGTCGCAGTGTCCTGCTACAATGTCCGGACAAAGCTTCCAACTTAAAGGGCAACTCACGTGCCCCGCGCGTCTCCTCGCTTCAGGCCTTCAACTGAACCGCTACTCAGACGCGCTAGCTGCTCACGAGACAGACGCGATGCCCCGGAAACATATAAAACCGAGGCAGACAAACATGTCCGTCTCTGCAGCTAACCACAAACCCCAGCGATCCATACCCAAGTCCCATCCGCCACCGTCTCCACCATCCGTCTTACCGTCAAGCCCGTAGTCTCTCCGGAAAACCCAACCTCTTATGTTGAGTGTGTGCGTTATTATCTCTCGGGTCGGTAGATAGGGACAATATATGTATCGGGACAATTGCTTCAGCTGTATCAAGCACAAGTCCGGTCTTGTATGGAATACTGCCATTTATTGGATGACTCTGTTAAATATCAACTGGCCACCTTGGATTCAATCGACAAGAATATCAAGAGGCTTATAGGTGACTCAGAATTAATAGAGGCGAAGCTGCAGAGCCTTGAACACCGCCATAAAGTTACCTGCATAACGGTATTCCACAGGATATATATCACGGAGAGAGTGCGATGAAATTGCATAATTTGATTCCGCCTTCCCCATTCCATCATCGGGGGACTAGATGTGGGCTGGGATTCCACCTTTATGTTGTGGATATTTCCAGGATTCGCACGAAGCGGTTTGCTTCCACATTTATATGGCGAGCTGCTAGAGAGTGGAATTCCCTACCTGCGGACTTATTCCCCGAACGCTATAACTTGGACCTTTTCAAGGCGAGAGTGAATAGGCATTATTTAGGTGTACATGCTACATCGTCGACCTCATCATCATTTTCCATCATGCGAGATGGAGGTCTAATGCGCACTATTTTTTATTAAAAAAAATCTTAAATAACATTCTGAAAAATATTCACTTCTAAAAGTACACCTTATGCCTTAAAATGTCAGATACCGTAATGATAATAAGAAATTACTCCATTGAAGACGCCTAAGTTCGGTACTAGACTGTTATAATCGGTTATATTATGGTTATTTTCGCCATATTTCATAATTTACACCACACGAAACGTTTCGCACACCTGCTGCGAACTTTCGATATCGAAACGCGTAAACGATAATTGGTTTCGTTTGGTTGTTTGCTTGAAATGGCACCAATTAAATATTGTTCGACAGTCGTTCTGTGCTACGTCGCAGTTGGTGATTGGTTGTACCAGTTTTTCCTTCTCCACACTAACTATTGCACGAGACAACTTTATAGAAACTGAATAAGACATACCATTTATAGTCCTATGTCTATCTTGTTTTATATATAAATATAACTCATCAATAGAATGACTTTGATAAACCTAAAATACGTTTGAAAATCCACTAATGCCGGTTAAGACATCCTGTCTGCGAGAGATGATTGGTTGATATTAGGCTGCTTCTAGACGGATTACATAATTAAAACGGAAAGTTTGTCATTTAGTCAAGGCCTAGAAATTAAGTATAAAAATCCATTAATGTCCACTTCTCTAAACTTTTAAACCTAATAATGAACGATGTATGCACAGGCAAAAGAAAAACTCATACAACTAACTAACTATCCAGTGTTCATAGTTGCGTGAATTAAAAATACCTTCATGTTCCGCTTACTTAAAAAAAAAAGAAAATGGCCGTAATATTTCTGCCCTCCTAAGTGTAGTAACTAAGTCAAACCTGTTTTCGAGAAAAACGTGATTAAAGAATGGTTAAAGAAAATAATTTAAAATTTACTCTAGCTCCAAAACTACGTAAGATACAGCGACGTGACATATATCAATAGAAAGGTAAAAGAATGAAGAACTGTAAGGTGACATATTTATATATATATGGTAAGGTTATGTATTTCAAAATTATACTTATGTTTAGTAACTGCTCTAGCAACACAACTGATCCTCCTAACCATAACAGCAGTAAGTGCCTTAGATACTGCACTTATTATCAGATAAATATCGTACTGCTAATTAATCTAGAAACTACATATTCAAAAACAAATTAATAATAATATATATAATAAATGACTGCAGTATCTATTAAGTGACTGCTGTATTTGCTAAAAATGCACTTCATATTGATGCTATTTTCTAATGTTTTATACAGTCGAAACTCACAATTTGTTAGTAATTTCCTACTAAACATCGACGTAAAGCGGCAGAATGCTGCATTGCTTGAGGTTTTGGAGAGTATCGGTGGCCTAATTCCCTCCCTCCACTTTTTCTTTCCTCTTTTTTCGCTTCCTTCTCTTCTGGTTTAGCAACGACTGAGTATTGCCACTGGTATTACAAGCGTACATGACAGGCTACGGTAAGAGTTCGAGTCCCACTGTTTATTGTATACACAACTGCTTATTCAAGGAATAAATTATTTCTATTTCTATTTCCCAAGTCGGACAAGCTGTTAATTGGATTAGGAATATAAAGAGATGATAAAATATAGTATTTTATATACATATATTAATTTCGTACATTTATAAAATTAGAATAAAACAAAGAAAATTCCTGTATTATTTATTTGTTCAAATCCCAGATATATGAACCCTTAATCACATTTCGATTGACAATAACCAATAGATAAAAAAATCAAACCTTGCCTTATATTGAAGTTAGTTAAAGTTCAATCTCCTTATTACAATTACTTAGTTGGGGAACTATAATTTGAGATCACGTTTCTTTATTAAAAACTATATTATTATTAATGCTATGGCAACTGCTATAACATTGAGTCTTCTCTGATTCATTATTTTACTTGAGATCAACTACATATATTTTACACACCACGTATATGTACTGTTTACACAACTTCTTTTGTTCTTGTCACTTCAAGTGCCAGCCTTTTTGAGGATATCCATGACAAAACCCTTACATCCACATTCGCATCATAAATCTGTTTGGTAATTCTTCTTACATCCCTAAGTATAAAATAACCTATAGCCCAAAACATCTCAATTAATATATATTCCTTTCTCTATTCTAGTCACTACATCCTCTTTCAAGTCACATCTTTCCCGTATTATTGTATTCTCCACTCCACTCTATCTTTATTTCACTCAGCTTTATTTCACAAATTTTCCTCAAAGACCTCATCTCTACTGTATTAATTCTACGTACTACCCTTTTCACACAATTTCTTTTCTTCTTGTCACTTCAGGGTCAGGCCTTTTTGAGGATATCCATGACAAAACCCTTACAATCCACATTCGGATCTCACTCAGCTTTATTTCACAAATTTTCCTCAAAGATCTCCTCTCTACTGTATTAATTCTACTATCATGCTCCTTCTGCCCTACCCAACTCTCGCTACTAAAAGTCAGTGTAGGAACCAGCAAAGCATTGTGTATGGTCATGTGTGCTTTTTGGGATAAGACGTTGCTCCCATTAGATCGTTTATGGTTCCATTTATTGCATTTCCCTTTCGAACGAATGAATGGCACTTTCAATAAATAGAAGAAATGTCAAATTTAACAATTGAAATATATTAAATATATTTTATACCTATCATTATTAATTAATATGATAAGTTATCCGACTTGGGTCAATTTAGGAAATGTATATTTTTTTGTAGGCTCTGGTCTGGGTATTCTGGGTATTGCCCTCAGAGTTATCATTACTCTGGCTCATATTACAGGAAATTCCGCTAAAAAAAAGTCCACGAAAAAAAGATTTTATATTGCAACGACTGCGGCGGCACTGTTCGCATTTTTCATAAAATAAAATCTGTCGTTTAGAACTAATAGCTTTTAACTTCTCTCATCTGTTTTTTTCTCAAATTTCACGTCTGCTCCACAAATCCAATCAAAAAAAGAACTAACAGCACGATTAAAAAGAAGAAATTAAAACTTTCAACTATCTGGAATCTCTCAATGGCCGACACATTTACTGCTAACAACGTAAAATTACCAGCAAAGGGTTCCGTCGATCTAATTGCGACTTCGTGACTACTGTCTTCCTCTTCCATTAGCACCTTCCACTATGGAATCCTAAATTTTAATATCAACATTTTTACTACACAATTCATTTCTGCGATTCTTCGATGCTGTGTTCAATACTTTTATTTGGAAAGCAGCAATGTAAGCTGCTCTAATGGGATGGGGTGTAAAATTTGGTGTGGAGTGAAAAGGTCATCGACAAATGTCTCTCAAGGCACGTCTCTATCATTAAAAGTCTAGACGTCTGGTTATTCGATTTCTTTAGTTCAATTTCTAAAATCGATTCGATGCTAAATTCACGATTAGTTTCGATGGGTAGAAAGTGTTAGATTTTAAAAATAAAAATAGTAATAAAAATAGTCTATCGCGATTTGTCAAGATTGGTTAGTTTGTGGTTTTAAATTATGGTTGATTTAGGCGGTAACGGGTGGCTATGAGTTGAGTGGCCGGGCTTGTGTGGTTTTGGTGTTTTGTTTTTTTATTGTATAGATTTCGAGCACTGTAGGAAAATAATCGTATCGATATTCAATTGGATAAATTTCATTGGTGTGTGCGGGACCTTTTCGGGGACTAGAAAGTCCGTCTTAATCTTATGTGATTGATTTGGTACTCAATCAGACTACGTCTTACTTTCAACGCTTTGCTTCCTATTACTATGCGATATCATTCATATCAATTAATTTTTGTGAAGTAACGAAAAATAGTGACATACATAACATTGATACGAGGATTAATTATAACTTTTTATAACAAAAAACCTACCTCAAAAGTTCGTAGAATTACTTACTTACTTACGTAGAATTAATTTTATTAAAATCAGTTACCGGAAAGTGCGCGAAAACAAATTCATCCCCTAGTTTGCAGCAAGGTGGAATATATTCTTCAAATTTTAATGGGACCAATACACAAATACTGAGGTACTCTCTTTCCAATAAAAAAAGAATCAAAAAAATCGGTTCACAAATCACGTAACATACACACAAAAAAAAGAAAATGCTGTAGAATTGAGAACCTCCTCCTTTTTTGAAGAGGTTTAAAAATAAACTAACTATTCTTGATAGTCGTCTTCATAAATAGTAGTAGTTAGTATACGCCTCTATAATAAGATTCCGGTTGATATTCAAAATTTGCCCTTTGCGAAGTTCAAAACTATAGTGAAACAAAAACTTTATACTAAAGGTTTATTGCGTTATACAGCTTCTACGTACTAGGATGACAAGAATACGTGGTAGTGACCCGTTTATCTCTTGCATGTATAATCGATCTAAGATGTTTGAAATAAATATTGCAAATGATAAATGTATTCAAATGTATACTTATAAAGAGTTACCCCTAAAGGCTCATTCTTCTCAAGGGAATCTGCGTTATGAATAAGAAGCAGAGTTTAATCAATATGAATTTTTCAAGTGTAATTTGCTTATCTATGAAATAAAACATTATCAGAGTTAAAATTTGAGTCTGCATGTGTGATCAATACGGTATCCTACAAATACTCAACTGACTCTCTACCTTGACAGCTTTAAATTCGCTGCCAGATAGTGTTCCAACCACCTGCTTTCCCCAATAAGTAACTCAAAGTGGTCTTGCACATTCAGAAGCAAATACAAATTCAGCTGTTTTCAAGGCAAAGATCGGTAAGAAATTGAATGTAGCTTTATCGGTCCACCTACCACCACTTTATATAGAAATATTCTTCTTCTTGGCGTGTCGACTCTGACGTTTATATTTGTGAGGATCAGAACTCAGCGACTGACACAGCGTTATCAGTGGCGTTGTACAGGTCCTCGCGTGTGCAGGTGTAGAGGCACGCGAGATAAGACAAAAGATGTGACATAGTCTGGGGAGAGACACCACAATTGAAAGCGCTCTACGAGCTCTACGAGCTGTAACCCCGCCTGTGCATGCTCTCCTTGCTTCGGTCGACTTGGGTCCGCAATCTATTTAGAGACTTCCAAGTGTGCCGGTAGATTGTGCCCAGGAGGGAGGTGCGGAATAGTATCTATCCTTCCAGAGATTTATACGTACTTGGTTAGTTTGTCCATCCAGAGGCAACGCTTCTTTAATGAAGCTATAGCGACTCTTTAGTCTCTGGATTACTGGTACGTGGTCGTGTAAGGGGTGCCGCGAAATATTTAAAATACACGACTACCCATAGGAAATGAAACATTTTTTTTCGGATTTAAATCGTGTATATTTATTTCTTTTTTTCTAACAAACCAACGTTTCGGGCCCTTTACTGGTCTCATGGTCACGGTTGACTGAGGTGATCTCTGATGAAAAATCCCAAACAGATATAAGACTGCAGTGCAAATTAATATGTTTTAATTTATTCTAATTTTCATTAAAAATTAATAATGCAGAAATTCATATTGTTAAAATAAAACCATTTCTAAAACATAATGTAGCGGAAATTGGAATATTTCTTTGTAAAATTAAAAATAAGGTATTTAATTAATAACTTTTATGACTATAGTGAAGAAATGGGGTGGTTTGCATTAATAGTAGACATAACAGGTTGATGACTGTACCACCTCAGTCAACCGTGACCATGGGACCTGCAAAGGGCCCGAATCGTTGGTTTGTTTGAAATATATGCGATTTAATTCCGGAAAAATAGATCCATTTCCTATGTATTACATTCGCGAAAACATAAGAACTCGATATATACACGACTACCATTAGGACAATACATTAAGGGAATTAGGAAATCGTGTGAATTGACGGTTCGAATCCCTGTAGCGACTGGACCTATGACTTTAATTTCTAAGTCATATACTTAAGTGAACGTACAGTAGCAATACCTCTTTGTGACGGGAAAGGAAAATATTGTGATTAAACGTGCTCATTGAAGAAGGCTTAGAAATCTTAAAAAACATTCGGTTAGCATGACAGATTATGGCCTAAACCCATTGACTTACAATTATATGGACGTCGGGTCCGCGCTAAAAAGTGTCCGAACTTATAGAGCGTTAAAATCGTATACAGAGCGTCATTCACGCTTTAGTCTTCGTTTGTTTGACTTACAGCGAAGCAAGCAAAATTAGACAGTACTGCGATGACATTACAATTTAAATTCAACGTTTTAGCCTTTTCATATTCCTTTACATGTCACTACGTTTAAATAGGTTGACTTGGGACATTTTTTTCGTTGTTTTTGTATTAGACCCGTCGTCCATTTATTTGTAAGTCAATGCCTAAACCTAATAGAAAACACATGTTTAACAGTAGGATATTGGCTGGGCATCTCTTTTGTCTTACTTCTTGCACTATAGACTTGCATATACCACTCAACCATAATTAAGTTACAGTAGAGCTCCTGTCAAAGAGTTCGCGAGGAAAGTACTGCCACCATACCTACTTTTGCCGCTAAGCAGAAATGCGAACATTGCTGCGTTCCGGTTTTGAAGGGTTAGGGTTTTGGTGAAATTACAGACACATGGGATTTAAAGCTCTGAGTGGCATTACAGCTGCCATGGACAGGCGTGTCACTTACCACGACACGACCTGTTCGTCCAGTCAGTTTTAGCAGTGGAGCACCTTGTGAAAGACTTGGTCCCTTGAAGTACTGTCACCTTATCTATTTCTGCCGCAAGAAAAGTAAGGGTACTGGTGAAATTACAGGCACATGGGGTTTATCAACTTATGTCTCAGGGTGACGGGCGCAGTGGCAGTGCCCCTCAGATCTTTGCGATTTAAAGCTCTGAGTGGCTCTGCAATTGTTATGGACAGGCGTGTAGCTTACCATCAGGCGCATGATTTGTTCGTCCCGTCACTTGATGTTATAAAAAAAACTTGGTATCTTCCACCCAAACATTACCACTCGATAACAACCACCCAACCATAACCACCCAATCGTAACCACCCTAGCATAACTGCCTTAACTGCCTCCGTGGCCGAACGGTTACCATGCCGAACTGCCACGCAGAGGTCCTAGGTTCGATTCCCGAGCCGGGAGAAATATTTGTATGGCCTACATTTATTTCTCTCGTGAGTTTGGGTGTAATTTGTGTTTGTCTATGTATGTGTCCATGGCACCCGCGACACAGGGTTTTCCCTAGTGCGGGGCTATATTGAGTGTGTGCGTTATGTTATTATGTTATAACCACCCAGCCATAAACACCCAACCATAAACACCCAACTACAACAACCAAACCATTTTGCACTTTACGCTAGTGGAAAAAAACTAACGGAAGCGTCGAAACCCAAGATGAAGCACACCAGTGTAATTAATTACACTTAATAAGTTGTAATTACACTAGGGCGCTTCATCTTGTATAGGAGATTGGTCATTTATTATCCACCATCGACAGAGAAAATAAATGTACCCATTAATATAATTTACACTAACTTATAATGAAAATTATTCAACCTGGCAACTCATGAGGCAAATGCGCCTTATATCACTTTGAAATATCAACAACCGTTTGGCTTAATAAACATGGCAAAAAGCGCAACATTCTCCCTTTTTTTTCACAATTCTGCACACGTTGTACTCGTAAACTTTGACAATACATTTTTTCTTAGACTTAACTTTTGATTTCATTTATCGTCACAGATCGAAATTCAAAATTGGAGATTCATCGTAATTTGTGTACGTAGATTGCAATTTTGAAATTACTTGTAATTTTGTCAAAAATGAAATATATGCACAAGACACAGGTAACCTATTAAATTCTTCAATTTGCACGTAAAATTTTTCACGATATTATGGTATGAAATCCGTGATCTGTCAGTGTTTGCCCGCCAGTTTTGCGCGGAAGTCATCGCGACAAATTCACTTTTCCTGTCGCCGAAGAGCGCACAGGAAACGGGTGTCTTCTCACTCGATTTTTTATTAATTTCGCAAAGTTTTAAGCTACTGGTTTTTAAATTTTATATACTTTCGATGCAAAGATTGGATGTAGCTTCATCGGTCCACCCAATTTCAACTTCATACTCGTATAATAACATTTTAAAATGCATGAGTAGCATTATAATAATAATACAGATCTGCAAAATGGCAACCGTATCTTCAGCTGTTTGGTAAGCACAAGTCCGGTTATGTATCGAGTACTGCTGCCATCCATGTGATACCATCTCTGAGGTTCCGGGTGCGATCCCTGGTCGTGTCAATGTAGAAAACATTTCTGTATACTCTCTCGGGTCTGGGTTTTTTGTAGTACCGCCGTTGTTTTCGATTTCCATAACACAGGTGCTTTAGTTACTTACTTTGGGATCGGAGCAATGTATTTGATGTTGTCTAATATTTAAGAGGGAGCAGAGGAAAAATTCCTAATCTTCGATTTGATTTTAGAGGGATATATCCACTTTAAAGTTAAAAACAAAATATTGTATGAGTAACTACACGATATGTTCAAGCATAGACACTAATCAGAAACGTAAAACAATAAAGTTTCCTCGATAGGTAAAAATCACGAAATGACCTCTAATTTTCACATTTTTTCGATTCATCCTCCATATGCTACAGGTTATTGGGACAAAAATTAAATAATTAATTATATTTATGCATGATCGAGAACTGTCACTACGGATTTTTTTTAAATCCCTTTAGTTTTAGAGTTATTCCGCTAAAACGAATTTGGTACTTTTAATGCGCAAAATTCAATATGTCCTGTCGCTTGTCACGCGAACTTCAGGCATATATTTGTTTCACAAATTTGGGCGGAGCCAACGTCAAAACTTTTTTGGCATGCTCTCTTATATATTTATTTATGATTTTCATTAAATACCTATTGGCAGTTATAGAAGAATTATCTAGAACTGTACAAAGCAAAAATATCAGCTAACAAAGAATTGGTAATTGAAATGGAAGTAAATTAATTTCCTACTCCGCGAACCCAGCGAAGGGTTACTTCCGCAAAGTAACACCTGAATCTATCAATTACTTAAAGAATTGCAACTTAAACACGGTTAACATAAAGGCGTTTGTTCATTACTTTTACAATAAATCGCACCTTTAGTAATAAAATGACTCATTCGAAAGCCAACATTTTCAACTGACAGAATTAATAAATAAGGCTTTCAAATCAAATAAAATTGTCATATTTGACAGCACCCAAATGACATTCACGGCTGGTGTCACATACGTTATTATTTTTTTAATCTATCTAGCAGAAACCAAAGTGTCAATTCCACTTCCGCGGCATTCCGACACAATTCAAACAATTTAATAGTAACATCATTGACTTACAAATAAATGGACGACGGGTCTAATACAAAAACCACGAAAAAAATGTCCCATGTCAACCTATTTAAACGTAGTGACATGTAAAGGAATATGAAAAAGCTAAAACGTTGAATTTAAATTGTAATGTCATCGCAGTACTGTCCAATTTTGCTTGCTTCGCTGTCAGTCGAACAAATTTTTTTTACTTTTCTTAACGCCCTATAAGTTCGGACACTTTTTAGCGCGGACCCGACGTCTATATAATTGTAAGTCAATGAGTAACATAATATAAATACACAAGTAACAAATTAGTAAACATAAATAAACACGAGCCATCTAGACACACCGCTAACTATACGATTTTCTTGTGATTAATAAGCGACGGGTCCAGAGATGGGCAAGTGCCTGGGTTTTAACCCAGCGCTACTCAAAAATCACCACTCATCTGCTACTCAAAGAGTTCGTCCAGGGTAGTACTGCCACCTTACCTATTTCTGCCGCAAAGCAGTAATATCAGCATTACTGTGTTCCGGTTTTGAACGGTAAGGGTGCTGGTGAAATTACAGGCACATGGGACTTGTCAACTTATGTCTCAGGGTGACGAGCGCAGTGGTAGTGCCTCTCAGATCTTTGCAATTTAAAGTTCTGAGTGGCACTGCAACTGTTAGGGACAGGCGTGTAGCTTACCATCACGCACGCGACTTGTTCGTCCCGTCACTTTATGTTATAAAAAAAATGTTTTATGGATAAATAAGTAGTTTAATTTTTTTTAGATAATTTTATGCATTTTTATGTTGCTTTTGTAAGTGTTCTTATTACATTAATATCATCAAAGTGGTGTCTGATTTTCAAATGTAAAAATAACCTATTTTTAGAGCTTCCTGATAGAATTTTTACACAGGTGCACTGTGGACCAACTTCACACAGTTTACAACGAATTGCGTGTAATGCACAACAACTTCTTTAGGGTTCTGTTGAGGCTTCCTCGCTTTTGCAGCGCCTCTGGCATGTTTACGGATGCACGTGTAGATGATTTTTACGCAGTCAAGCGCAAAAAAGTGCATCATAAATGTTGCGATTGCGTGTGAGCTCTAATAGTATCCTGGGGATGATAGCAAGAAGAACGGAATCGGCTGTCGCCCGCAGGTTCACCGTGTTACACGTAAACATAATTCAATGTATGTATTGTCATTGTTCTCCCTGTTTCTACTAACTTAGCTCATAATATTGTTACTAACAAATACGGACTTATTGGTCTGAGAATTAACAATCCTTAATTACTCGTAAGGGGTCAACTTACCTTTACGCGCTATACAATAAAATAATATTTCAGTCGATCGCCAACAGTAGCTTCCTAATTCGTGCCAAACATATTCTAGAACAAATAGGACGTGAAAGGGTATACTCACGTAACTGCTGCATTCTTAGTGCGTAACCACATGCGAGCAGTTACGTAACTTTTGTCGCCTAAGGTAAGTAAATCTATTTTGTTATTAGTCCTGTTTTTGAGCAGTATCGTATTGAGTATGTAAAATAAAACTTTCAAATTGATTTTTGCATTCAAATTACCAGTATTTTATGTAATATTTAAAAAAAATCTATTATATATAACGCACCACGGAGCCGTCATTGACTCGACGTTAGGCGACAAATAAAAGTGCGACAGGGAAAGGTGTACTCTTGTTAGACGCAATTCCCTGCGACAACGTGCAGTAGAACTGGTTCAAGATCATCAAAGACAACGGGTAAACAACCCCAAAAGTTATAAAAAAAGACTTATGGAGGTGTATTTTTTTTTAAATTTATTTATTACATTTAAAGCGCTAAAAAAAAACTTAACTAAGTTTTTCCGTATACCGCTCATTCGTCGTACAAATATTTTCTGTGTAGTGTGTGCGTTCGTACTGCTACGTGTTGACATTCTACTATAGTCCATCTGTTTAAGTACTTAAATAAATGTAAACAATCTTGAGATGTCTATTTAATGAAATATACATTTATAAAATGACCTTCAAATACAAAATACAAATACTTAGCTTCATATGAAATTGCATGCCTATTTTTATACCTATTGATTTGTAAAGCATGTGTTTCAATAAAAAGATGTATCAAGATTGTTTACATTTATTTAAGTACCTAAACAGATGGACTATAGTGTGCGTGAGAGTCGTTAATAAAGGGTCCTTGATCCTTGTATGTACATCCCACCGCTGAACACGAGTCTATTCTAATAAATGGTCGTGAACAGTATTTTAATAATACATTTAAAGTTAATTACCTATGTATGTTGTTAGTTAAAATTAGAAGGTTATAGTTATTATATATTTCAATCACGTATTAATTTTTTCTAAAAAGTGATTTTTTAATTTAAGTTTGATGTTATTACAACATTTTTATTTCTTTAGGAATTTCGTTTATTAGATAAGGTATTATATATTTTAATTTATATTTACTATAAAGATGTCGATAAGACGGTATCAACAATTTATTATTATTAACATTTCGGGTCTTCATTACACCACTGTAAGTAGATTGTAAACTTTTATCAAAAAAGTTTTCGACTAGCAGCATAATAATATGCTTTAATTTTTCATGTATGGTCTGGAGAATCGACCAGTTCCAGCGACAGCTAAGCATGGACTATGCAATAACTGTGCAAAAATGCATGAAATGCAAATAAATAAATTTGTTTTCAATGACTATTGTCAGATTTGTGATACAAGTAATTCTGATCAGTTTGTAAGAATAAATGTTATTATTAACCGACTTCAAAAAAGGAGGAGGTGCTCAATTCGACTGTATGTTCTTTTTTTTCTTTTTTTTTTGTATGTATGTTACGCGATAACTCCGGTATTTGTGAACCGATTTTCATGATTCTTTTTTTGTTGGAAAGGGGGTACTTCCATAGTGGTCCCATTTCATTTTGAAGAAAATCATCCACCTCGAAGGGTGGCTGTTCACGCATGAAGATTCACTTTTATAAATAGCGCCTAACTTTAATTTAGGAGCAATTACTTTAATGGTTGATTTTGCTATTTCTTATTTAAGAGATACACATATAAGAGATCACATATAAGAGATCTTCCATTCGTTTTTCTCTCAATATACTTTGAGTAATGTCGTAGTGAGAACCTATTTTTATTATCTCCAGTGTCAAGTCCTGTATAGTGGCGAACTAGGGGATATTTCAATAAAACTTAGCAAATTAATTCCACGTACTTTTGAGTACTCTGTACTGAGATTATGACTTTGATGCTTCAGAAGCGTAATTTTAGAGAATATTTTAAGTTACTTTTTTTATAAGTTTCTACTAGTTTTTATTTGAGTTATTCCTTTGAGGTCTTAATATTATTATGTATAATATTGAGTTTTCATTTAATACTATTATTAGTTCGTTAGAAATCTCCCTTATAAATAGGGGTCAGTGTGGACCCCATGCGAGTAGTTGTGTGATTTTCTGCGTGCGAGTAACTAAGGGTTAATGAATTTGAATTAAAAATAAACCGAAATTCAAAATGGAACAATGTAACTAACTTCCTTCCGTCAACGTTGTAAGTTACTACCGTCCGTGGTAATGGGCAAGATATATTCTTCTACCGTAGCCCGTACACACGTACATGCTCTAAAAACATGGAAAACCCCTTCTACAAATGTGGAGTAGTGCATGTGCTTTTTATTACTCGAAAGCTATTCGTAAGAACGAATTCACTTTTCCTGTCGAAAACAATTCTCATCGAGACGTAACACCGTTTTTATTTGATCTCAGTTTTATAGCAAAACCTGCTTTAATGGGGTAATCATGTTCTTCTGTTCTTATTTTGCAATATACTTACCCATTACATTAGCATAAAATATTTTTATAATGTATTTTTTTGTAATTTTAAATAACTGCCTCCGTGGCCGAATGGTTACGATTCTGGTCTGCCACGCAGAGGTCCCAGGTCCGATTAATCGATCGATTAAAAAATACCTTTTGAATCGACCTGGTCTCAAAGTAAGGAATTCCCTGTAGTACCAGAACAGCGGATTTTACTCCGGAGCACTACCCTGAACACCTAAACCAGAACCAATTTAGTGAGATTCCTACCGGAAATTTAACCCAGAATGCAAACCGTTTGCCACCGAGATTGTCATAATCAATGTTAATAATCGATCATAGTGAAATGAAACATTTATCTATTTACTTATTGCATCATGAATAGTACATAGACAGACATCTCATTCATGGACC
The DNA here is from genome assembly GCF_003589595.1 of Hyposmocoma kahamanoa. NCBI lineage: Eukaryota > Metazoa > Arthropoda > Insecta > Lepidoptera > Cosmopterigidae > Hyposmocoma > Hyposmocoma kahamanoa. Next base: position 4,601,552 of record NW_020653492.1, read on the forward strand.
CTGTTGGTATGGTAAAGTAAGATAATTATGATAACTCCGTACAAAGTTGTTACTGTGTGCACAATTATCATAACTCGCATAATAATGAAAGGCTCGTTTGGGTGACCAGAGTAACGCGCCGTGAATCCGTAGACGGGGCGCGACAGTAGCGCACACATATAAACCGCTTCGCTACGCTTGCATGGAGTTACAATTCTTGTCTTATTATATTATGGTGTTAGTGTGTTGCAATGTAAGTACTAAAATTTTTCTTCTCTTATACAGGGTGGAAATTTGTAATGCCACTTGGAAGGAAAGTACGTTAAATACTGGAGACAGAAATTTTTACTTAAGAGGGAGCAGAGAAAAAATTCCTAATCTTCGATTTGATTTTAGAGGGGTATATCCACTTTAAAGTTAAAAATAAAGTATTGTATGAGTAACTACAGGATATATTCAACAATAAACACTAATCAGAAACATAAAACAATAAAGTTTCCTCGATAGATAAAAATCACGAAATGACCTCTAATTTTCACATTTTTTCGATTCATCCTCGAAATGTTACTAGGACAAAAATTAGATAATCATTATATTTATGCATGATCGACAACTGTCACTACGGATTTTTTTTAATCCCTTTAGTTTTTTCCCTAAAACGAATTTGGTACTTTTAATGCGCAAAATTCAACATCTCCTGTCGCATGTCCGCTAACTTCAGGCATATATTTGTTTCACAAATTTGGGCGGAGCCAACGTCAAAACTTTTTTGGCATGCTCCCTCTTAAAGGAAATATTCCTTTATTTAAAAAAATAAAATAATACTGCATTCAAAAATTTTCGAAAATTGCTAGCCACACGCGGGAATCGAACCCGCTGAAATCTTTAAAAAAATGCACCCTGTTCTTTTATTAAATCAATCGATAGGGTCAATTACTAGGATTAAATCTCTCTTACAAGCCATGAAATCTGGAGTTATAAATTCAATGGGTCAAGTTAAAGCACTTTTACTCAAAGGTCCATCAGATTACTTGTTAATTATCGTTGACGTCATTTACCAATTAAAATGACGAAGTACTATTTAGATAAGAAGATTGCAATTTGCACATGTTTGTAATGCAACAATTTAAATATGGAATGTTTCTTTTGAAAATGTATTGTCTTTTGTTATTTCCATTTGATTATTTTTACATATCCTTTCTAAGTACTGATAGTTTTCCTATAAATAAATAAATTTCATATTTGTCATATCGCAAAAATGGAATATCAAGAACAATTTGATTTTCATGGAAGCTTATTTTTAAATAACAAAAATGTGAATTTAGCTCTGCGGTGGTATGAAGAGAGATATCGGGATCGACAACTAACAACTCGATTCGTTCTGAAAAGAATGGTAAATAATTTAAAAAATACGGGTAGCTACGAAAAGCGACGGCTAACTCCTCTAAGGAACCATTCCGAATTCGATCTTAATTTTTTAACACACTTCGAAGCGTTTCCAAAGGCTTCAAACAGAGATGCTGCAGAAGATATTGGAACGAACCACACTCGCGTACTTCAAGTGCTTAAAAAGTATAAGTATAAATCTTATCGTGAAATACTGGATCTCTTAAGAAATGAGTTAAATGTTTTATCCGAGGAAAAGCGAAATCGAATAATTCTGCAGCAAGATGGCGCTCCAGCCCATAACAGCAGAGTCACTACTGCCTACATTAGTAACCATTTTAATACCTGGATTGGTACAAACGGCACAATCAGATGGCCTGCGAGATCACCAGAATCTGAAGGGATGAGCCCTTTAGATTTTTTGTAGGGATGTGTTAAAAATCAAATTTACCTTAAAACCTATGCGAGTGTAAACGAGTTGAAGGCTGAGGTTCAGAATACGATTTGTAATACAATTCATCACAACACGTTGTTAAAAGTTACTCAAAATGAAGTCGTTAAAAGACTAAATTTGTGTATCCAAGAAAGTGGAGCTCATTTCGTATAGTTAGATTACCATTTTTTTCGTTTTATTAAAATACGTGAAGATTTAATGGTTTTTTTGTCATTTAATTAACCAATTTTGTGAGAGAGATTTTATTCTTATAATTAACCCTATCGATCGATGCAATAAAAGTGCAGGGTGCATTTTTTTCAGATTAAAGCGGGTTCGATTCCCGCGTGTTGCTAGAAATTTTCGAAAATCTATGAATGCGTTTTATTTCTTTTAAAAAATAAAGGAATGTTTTCTTTAACTAAAAATTTCTATCTACAGTATTTAGAGTACTTTCCCTCCAGGTGGCATTACACATCCACCCGGTATACTTATCAATACACATAGCCTTTTCGGTCAAATACAGACTTGAATGCAAGAAATTGTGATGTGAAACCATTTCAAAAATGCATCATTCTTCCACAATGCTTATTGAAATAGTATCATAATATATAAGAGCTCAGAAGAAGACAAACTTTTAAGTTATTTTCTGTGACTTGCACATATTTACGAGCAGCAGTAGAGCTCATTGTGAAAGCGTTCGTCCAGGGAAGTACTGCCACCTTAAATATTTCTGCCACCAAGCAGTAATGAGAGCATTACAGTGTTCCGGTTTTGAAAGGTAAGGGTGTTGGTAAAATTACAGACACATGAGACTTGTCAACTTATGTCTCAAGGTGACAGGCGTCCAGTGCCTCTCAGATCTCTGTGATTTAAAGCTCTGAGTGGTTGTTCGTCCCGTCTAAGAGCATTTGCTGCTCACGCATGAAGATTCATTTTTATAAATAGCGCCTAAATTTTATTATAAGGAGCAATTATTTTAATGGTTGATTTTGCTATTCTCCAATTCAAGGCGTTTTTCTCTCTCAATATACTTTGAGTAATGAGTACCGATTTTTATTATCTCCTGTGTCAAATCCCGTATTGTGCACATTTCGATAACCGATTTCAATAAAGTTGGTAATTATATGTAATTCCACGTACTTTTAAAGTCGGTTTTTTTAGTACTCTGTACTGAGATTATAATAGTCTCGGATTCGGAACGAATACGAATAGGATGCAATGCGCAAACGCGTTTATATTGACATTTGGTTAATGATACACGGTTTTTCTTCGTTCCCCTTGATAGTTAATGGACCTTATGGCAGTCCAATCTGCAGTGGGTCACTAAATTTAATAAAAGCGGGTGATTCTCAGCGCGACAGGAAGAATAATGACCAAGACATAACGAGCTACGCTTTCCGTTTTTTTTTATTCTGTTAACTCTTTTATTCTATGTTTAATAGATTTTCCATTGTGTTGGTTTGTTTGTACATTTTACTACAAAATAATCAACCCAGATATAAATCCCAGAGCTGGGCTTCAAAAAGAAGGAGGTCCTCAATTCGCCTGTTTTTTTTTATGTTACGCGATAACTCTGGTATTTGTGAACCGATTTTGAAGATAATTTATTGTTGGAAAGAGGGTACCTCAGTATTGATCTCATTTAAATTTGAAGAAAATATTCCACCTCTAAATGTGGCAAATTAGGGGATGAACCTGATTTTGCGCACTTTCCGATAACCGGTTTCAATAAAACTTGGCAAATCAATATAACTCCACGTAGTTGTGAGTTTTTTTTTTTATAAAAAAGTTGTAATTAGGTACACAATTATGTTTCATTTTAAAGATGAAAAATAAATGTTTTGTTTGGACTGGCCAAACGGTTACCATGCTGGACTGCTACGCAAAGGCCCAGGGTTCGATTCCCGGGCCGAGATAAAAATATTAACCATACAAATATTCCTCTCGTAAGTTCGGGTGTACTTTGTAGTTGTCTATATGTGTGTCTATGCCACAGGGATTCCCTAGTGCAGACTATGTGTGTGTGCGTTATTTATTTATTGGTCCTTGGTCCAATGCGTGTCCTATGGGCATTGACTTACAATTATATGGACGTCGGGTCCGCGCTAAAAAGTGTCCGAACTTATAGGGCGTTAAAATCGTATACAAAGCGTCATTCACTTTTTAGTCTTCGTTTGTTCGACTGACAGCGAAGCAAGCAAAATTAGACAGTACTGCGATGACATTACAATTTAAATTCAACGTTTTAGCTCTTTCATATTCCTTTACATGTCACTACGTTTAAATAGGTTGACTTGGGACATTTTTTTCGTGGTTTTTGTATTAGACCCGTCGTCCATTTATTTGTAAGTCAATGCCTATGGGTCAATTTTAATGACAATAATTGTAAAATGTTGCTAGATGTCAAAATAATAATCTAAATAAATATAGAAATGTCAATACAAATTTCAAATTTCAGTAGCTCCTTGTGAAAGAGTTCTACCGCCAAGCGGTAACGTGAGCGTTGTGGCGTTCCAATTGAAGTTCCAGACGAAGTTTTGAAGGGTGCTGGTGAATGAATGGGACTTGTCAACTTATGTTCCAGAGTCACGGGCGCAGTGACAGTGCCCCTTAGATCGATTGCGATAATTAAAGGTCTGAGTAGTACTACAACTGTTATGGACAGGCATGTCGCTTAACACCAGGCGCACGACTTATTCATCCCACCCTTGTATATAAAAGAAGTCTAAAATTATACATTCATTGCATTGACTTACAAATAAATGGACGACGGGTCTAATACAAAAACCACGAAAAAAATGTCCCAAGTCAACCTATTTAAACGTAGTGACATGTACAGGAATATGAAAAAGCTAAAACGTTTAATTTAAATTGTAATGTCATCGCAGTACTGTCTAATTTTGCTTGCTTCGCTGTCAGTCGAATAAACTAAGACTAGAATAGAATAGAATAGAATACGTTTATTTGCCAGAATACAGTAATTACAAAGGTCTTAAGTAAAAATTAGGTACATTGTATTCAACCTGCAAGCAGATGAGCAAATATTAATAGGATTCAATGTTTCTTTAGTCTCTATAGTTTCTAATTAGTGTAATGAATTTGTAAATTCTAAGTATTCTTTATTACTATAGAAGCAATGTGCCAAAAGCCATTTTGTCAATTTTAATTTAAAAGTATGTCCTTGTAACAATTTAATTTCGTTTGGTAATTTATTGTAAATAATTATACACATGTTAAAGCAGTTATTCTTATAAATTACTTTATTATTATATACTTATTGCGAATAATGGAATAATGGCGTTGACTTTTGGACGTCGGGTCCACGCTAAAAAGTGTCCGAACTTATAGGGCGTTAAAATCGTATACAGAGCGTCATTCACGCTTTAGTCTTCGTTTGTTCGATTGACAGCGAAGCAAGCAAAATTAGACAGTACTGCGATGACATTACAATTTAAATTCAACGTTTTAGCTTTTTCATATTCCTTTACATGTCACTACGTTTAAATAGGTTGACTTGGGACATTTTTTTCGTGGTTTTTGTATTAGACCCGTCGTCCATTTATTTGTAAGTCAATGAATAATGGGTTGTTTTTTGCACATAATAATTAGTTATCCGTATAGAAGCCGTAGCCTAATGGTTTGACCTGTCGCCTCTGAAACAGTGGCCGTGGGTTCGAATCTGGGCACCTCTGATTTCTCGGAATTTATGTGCGAAATTTTCTTTAAAAATTTTTAGTAACATCGTGATGAAACTTGCACTTCAAAAAAGGTTCGAAAAACGTGGAAAGTCCCAAACCGCATTTTGCTAACGTGACGAACAATGGCCTGCACTCTCGCCTGGGAGGAGAGCCGTGCCCAGCGGTGGGACGTGTATAAATGGGTTGACGATGATGATGAATTTAATGATAACCAAAGTGCAAAAAAATTGGCTCAAAATAATGCGTAGATTTAGGGGACCACTCGCCATTTTCGCCAATTGGTAAATGTCTATTTATTTTCTACTACAGTACCGAAGTAAGTTACTTCTAATTTGAATTAAGGCACAATATAAGTTTTTCACGTTTGCAAATTTAGTCTGAGGGCGACGCTAATATATCTTCGGGTTAAACACTAACTAACTCTTTTCTCCACCGTGCACGTGGTAGCCGCAATAGCATCCTGAATACGCTTGTCCATAGATTTGACAGTCCTATCCTAATTCATTTGATTAGGAGGGTCATAGGACAAATTAAATAGAGAATGTAAATGTAATGTGATGTAATGTATCTAATGTAATCTGTATTATTTACCTGTAAGTACTAACATAGTGTGTTTTAAGTTCTTTTTTACTAACAATATATGGAATTCATAAGTTCTGAAATAAAAGTCTTTATTATTATTATTATTATTACTAACTATATGTTTATTTGTAATTATTATAGTCGCATTTCTACAAACTAATGACGTCACAATTACCGCTGTACCAATGCAAAAAACATGAGATTTCTGTTGCTAATCATTATACAATACAAAAATTATTTATTAAATAAAATTTAAGTAGATGTACAATAGGCGGTCTTATCGCTTTAGGCGATTTCTACCAGATAATCTTTGGATGAAGGTAATTATATAGCTCAGGAAAAAGACGGCTGTGTATGAAGATTTTGTAAGTTTTTATTTCATAGGTAAGCAATTTACACTTGAAATTGTCATATGGATTAAACTCTACTGGTCATTCGTAAGGCAAATTCCCCTTAGAGAAGAACGAGCAAAAAACTCTAGGTGTTGCTCTTTGTAAGTATACACATATATACATTTGAATACACTTATCATTATTTAATTTCAATATATAATTTAAACATCTCAGATCAAGAATACCTGAAAGACCTAAACGGGTTTTTATCATCATAGTAGCAGCAGAAGTAATTTAAGAGTTTTATATTGTAGACAGAATTATAGATAGAACTTAAAGTTAAAAACTAGATTATTGTTTAGTGTTTTATTTCGTTAATTTTGTGTAAATTTTTAGAAAAATTCACTTTTTGAACTTCATCACTTTATTTATTGATGGTGCGATATAATACAAATAAAACTAGTAGTCTAACCTTTGGATGGGAAATGAGCTCAGATCCTCACTACTCTGTGTTCATTCATTTGTATAGCCATTATTTCTGATCTATTTCAACCGTATACATCTACAATTGTGTATATAACACTTGCAGGCGTTCCACAAGGGCACATTTTAAGTCCCTTACTTTTTTAACAATAAAACAACGAAATTTTATAAGAGTGTGGAATAAATTTGGTGATGTTAAAAAGGAATATTGGAATTGGTACCTGCGCTGGCGCTGCGACGCCGCTAATGAAACACCGTTTATCATTCTGACTGCCAAATAAAAGCTTGGGTAGGGTGTATGGTGCAAAGTAAAAAATGGCCTTAATTTGACGTATTTGTGATAAGAAATAGGCTAACCAATAAGTACTATAAAATAAGGAAGAGAAAGCCGCGGTTGTGTGGTATACCCAATGTTTTGTCTTGTCTTTGTGTCTATAATTTGTGTGGAATGAAGATTTATTTTAAAGAGCAATGCCACGGTGCAGCATGGTCGTAGGTTCAAGTCTCTTCGGGTCTCAAAAATATGAAACTTCTTTGATCTTTGCATTAAATACTGGTGAATTTATTTCACAAAAAATCTTAATAATAAATTTACCTTTATATTATTTTGCAAAACCACAAATCGCACTTTCAGTGTAATAAGACCACATCTGCAAAATGACAATTTTTCGGGAGAAAAGTTTAATGATTCTACGAAAACGAAATTAGTCAATAACTTTTTTAATTATCGTTAAATAGGAGAGTTACAGATTTTCACATTATACATAATTTGTTTCATGTAGTTCGTATTATTTTTAATAATTCCATGTGATAAAAGCAAAAAAAATACGGGAAAAATAATAAATTCCTTGATTTGTCTATATAAGTACCACGTTATTTGAATGATTGCTTGGCGGAATATCGGTTCTCTGTCGAAGCGCTAGAATCGGTTTTTATGTTTCTTTTGTCACAGTCCCTCTCATTTGTGTTCACAAATTTTTACAATAGAATATTTTTGCCATTGGCTTAACATGAATTATTGATTATTGACATTGTAGGATTGCATTATTATGTTAATTTCAAATTTAATGCATATTGGATAAAGAAACGGCGGAGTAATTAATTATATTCTTAATTGTGCAATTTACTTTTCATTTCATTCATTTGTAGAAGTCGACATTTCGTAACGAAATAAGTATAGTTTCACAACAGTAAAATATGACACACACTCCACCGCAATCATCGATTGAGGAGCTTTCGGAAAGCTCCGGGACGTCTTTTCATTCGCAACTCGGTGGCCCTTGAAGACAAAAGTTTTCGAGCAGTGCGTGTTGCCAGCGATGACCTACGGCTCTGAGACGTGGTCACTTCCTATGGACCTCTTAAAAAAGTTCAAAGTCTCTCAATGAGCCATGGAGCGAGCAATGCTCGGCATTTCTCTACGTTTGAATCAGAAATGAGGAGATCCGTAGAAGAACGAAAGTCACCGACGTAACCCGAAGGATTAGCAAGTTAAAGTGGCAGGACTATGGCAGGACAGGTTATGTCGCAAAAGGAGGCCGCGGAGCGGGTGCGCGAGGACGCGGCGGACCCGCTCCGGCGCAGACGTACTGATCCCACGGCGCCGACTCCACCGGCGAGAGGGAAACCCGGGGGGGTTTTAGTGGGGTAGGCCCTCCAGTCTGGAGGGAGAGTCCCCACATAACCCCTGAGTCTCCCTGGGCTCAGGGAATACATAAAGATTTCCCCCGTCAAAAAAAAAATAGGACTATGGCAGGACACATAGCTCGTAGAACTCACGGCCATTGGGGTACAAAGGTTCTCGAATGGAGACTACGAACCGGAAGGCGTTCAGTGCAACGGCCCCCTACTAGACGGACGTATGACCTGGTAAGGGGTAACCGATGGATGCAGGTCGCGTCCGATCGGCTAGTCTAGAAATCTTTGGGGAGGCCTATGTTCTGCAATAGACGTGTTCCAGCTGATATCGTGATGATATGACTAGTAGTGTAAATCGAGTTCTTAGGTTTTCGCGATTGTTATACATAGGAATGAAACTATTTTTCCGGATTTAAATCGCGTATATTTGTTTTTTCAAATGGACCATGGGACCTGTAAAGGGCCCGAAACGTCGGTTTGTTTGAAAAAAACAAATATACGCGATTTAAATCCGGAAAAATAGTTTCATTCCTAGTAGTGTAAATCCTGTCAGCAGTATAGGGTTATCACATTATTAATTTAATTACCTTACAGGGACCTACTACGTCTTCTTAAAACAATATTACTTTAATCTTACATTGACTTTTTGTAACATGACGCGCTTAAATTAAGTCTATTATAACGTAAAAACTATGATTCGTCCACTGAATTTGTACTATGACGCGAACGTCGAGTATATAACCAGAAATAGAGACGAACTAAGGGCCATACATCTCTGGCAACTTATCAGGCAAATGGGCCTTATATCACTTTTAAATATCAACTCTCGTTTGCGCTGAAATCACAAATTAGAAAACTGAAATAGTACAGCGCCAATAATTGACCTATGTGTACGTATCCGTAAATTCCTAAAATATTCTGTAAGTATTTATTGTAATAAAGGTAATATCTCTAACAATGGAGGGCTGTTCCATTCAGTGGTTTGGGAAAAACAGCAAAACATCTAATCACAAAACAAATGGAATCACATTTCATCGGTAATTGAATAGTCCGTATGTCCGTACGGATTGCTTTTATTCAGTTATACGAAAGCGTTGTGCCTCAGTCCTGACTCGGCTACGAGGCAGCACGAATGGCATCCTTAGCACCCTTGCCGCTAGATGGGAGTCTCCGATGGTGAGGCGCTGGGTGCAGCTGCACGCGGCACCAAGCCGGTAGCCGCGCCTCGAGCCTTTCTACAGAGGAATCTCATTAATAAATATTAAAATGTACTTTCCCAGTTGTTACTAACACTAATTTTAGTTATTTTATTACAAACACTAAGGATTTAGAGTCGGAAATAAATGATTATCATTATTATTATAAGTACAACATGCCTAAATATATAAAATAACACATTATTATAATTAAAATGTATTTTTCTAAGTGTTCAATCTTTTTATTGATATTTATAACAAACTATTGAAGTAATTTCACAAAAATAATTGAATCATGGTGATCCAACATCGTGACATTTACATTAAATTATTATACAATAAACTTAAAAAAATACAATTAATAAAGCGATTTTTCTAGTCAGCTGCTGGTAGCTGGTAAAGGTATCTGAAGCAGAGTGAAGAAAAGTATTCATAAATTTCCTACAGAAAAAACAAAGATCTGCGACAAGCATATAGAAACATTGGTATGTTCCACAAATCCCCACTAAACTGTGGTGATCCTAAAGTTTTATTATATTTTATTCCACAAAACCACACCAAGATTTTATTTTATATATTCATTGATTTCAACCAAAAGACATCCACTGCTGAACATAAGCCTCCTCTAAAGAATACCAGTACGACGTTGCATCCAGCAGATTCCTGCAGCCTTCACCAGATCATCAGTCCACCTCGTGAGTGGCCTTTCCACGCTGCGCCTTCCGGTATGCGGTCGCCACTAGAGAACACTTCGGCCCCATCGGCCATCGGTTCTGCGAGCAATGTATCCTGCATTTGCCGCTTAAGTTTTGCAATTCTGAGGGCTATGTCGGTTACTCTGGTTCCCTTGCTGATATCCTCATTACTGATTCGATCTCGCAACGAAACTCCGAGCAGAGCCCTTTTTGTTGCCCTTTCAGTTACCTTGGGCCTTCTTATGAGTCCCATTTCATATATTGGTTACGTTAAATTTGTAAGTTTTGCCATACACCAATAATGATTTTATGCGCCAATGTCCCGTCATTACGACACAGATCAATTGTAATTGTATTTTTTCTTTAACTTGAAAATGGAATTTAGACCTTCCTTTAAAATATTGCATTTGATCATTCTTAAATTTAAAAAAATCGGTTTTACTACCAGGAGATTATAAGTGGCTTGTAGTCAATGGTGAACAGAATACTTAAAAAACTTCTTATAGAGCTTATTATTTACATTTTTCAATGTTGTGTTTTAGTTTTATAATAATAGAAAAGAATAGCTTAATTGCACACTAAATAAAAACGGTGACAATAAACATAGTGATAGGTACAATCTGCGACCTTAATTGGCATAGCGTCCGGCACGGTTTGCTGGAAGACGTTGGTTCCTATATAAGCTGTGTCCCGGTTTTGAAGGGTGTTGGTGAAATTACAGGCACATGGGACTTGTCAATTTATGTCTCAGTGTGACGGGCGCAGTGGCAGTGCCCCTCAGATCTTTGCAATTTAAAGCTCTGAGTGGCACTGCAATTGTATGCGTGTCGCTTACTATCAGGCGCACGACTTGTTCGTCCCTTTACTTGGTATCATAAAACAAAGCTGGACCAAAGGAAAAAAATGAAAATCGAAAAAATAAATTCAAATGGTTCGACGTTTGTATTAATAATTATAATATTACTATAATGTTAGGTTTATCTTACCTACAGCTAGCTATTTCTGGCTGTAGGACAAAACTTTTAATCGCTATCTTCCATTTCTTGCACCAGGAACTAATTCAGAGTGGCTGCTATAACTTTAATTAGAACTCCGGCAAAGAAAACAGACCGGTCGGTCTTTTAGAAAAAAACTTTACTTCCTGCAGTGTCGAACTTTATATAGTTTCATGCACAGTACGTTTACGTAAAATCGAGGTTAATTTTTGTTTTCTATTATAGTTACTATACTATTATTTAACAATGGTGGTAGCCTATAATCGCGGCGGTAGCCTATAGGTAATGGTTTGACCTCTCAAGTGGTGGCAGCCTATGATCGCGGTGGTACAAGCGGCTACAGCGGCGTATGCACGTGCAGAGACTGACATGTACACGAGTAAAGTTTCCGCCGGCAGCAGCGATCGGTGACGCAACCATTGGTACCGATTCGACACTACTGATGGATGTATTTTGCGCCCCACGTCGCGTGTTTATATTAGAGGCTTCTGGTGACCTACATACCGTAGCAGCGTTGCTTAATAACGCAACTTAGGCACGCAGCTCATTTATGGTGTTATCTGAAGCCTCCAATTTAAACTGCAACTCGGCCAGGCTTAACTTCAGGGAAGTAAGGTCCTTGACCTTGAACGTGACTGGAGGTAGCTGTTGCAGCGCTTTCGCCACGAATGTAGGCACGTCGTCCGGGTCAGTCTCCTTCAGGATAATATCCTGGAGACTTTTCACGCCTACATCCCTCAAGCGAAATGGCATCTTCTCAGCTTTGCCGAGGCTCTAGAACAGCAGGCAGCGGCCTAATATGCCGCGCGAACTCGAATTATAATGATAATTCTCACTGCGTAGATCCAGTCCAAAATAAAATTTTGTAACGCCATTGCCACTACTGCAGTTTAGTACGGCGCAACACCGATAGATGGCATTAGCGTCAATTTGAAATGCGCTACTCCTCAATAAGCTATGCAAGCCCGGATTCGAACCCACAATTCGCTGCTTGAAAAGCGATAGGTCAAACCAATAGGTACCTACGGCCATTTTTTTTTCTATTCCATTTTATTCTATTGAACGCCATGAACAAATGGCATCAAAACCTGTGAAAGCTAAAACCCATCTAAAGTCCTTAAAACAATTAAATGAAACTTACAATGTTCGGGTTCTCGCTTTCAACAAGTAGAAGATTGATATCTATCGAAGTAATTTAACTTCCCGATCTTACCACTAATTGGTTATATAAAAGTTCTCGTCGGTTAACTCGCTATCATAAGTAGGTTTGCTGGTATTCTTAGGCAAGTTAGTCTGGGATAAAGTGAGATTAAGAAAGATGTGTTTTCAGTCTTTAGGAAACAAAAAAAAAAGTTTTTGAAAGGTCGTGGCGCAAAAGTAAAAGCGCATTATAATTTCATGTACCACCTCAAAATATAATAATTTTTATTTTCTAAAACATCAAGTAACGGGGGGAACAAGTCGTGCGCCTGATGGTAAGCTGTCTGTCTGTCAATAACAGTTCAGTGTCACTCAGAGTTTTACAAGAGCAAAGATCTGAAGGAAACTGCCACTCCCGTCACCCTGAGACATAAGATGACAAGTCCCATAGTGCCTGTAATTTTACCAGGAAATTCCCTGTATTACGAGGCACTAGCCGCAATACCCATACTAAAACAAATTAAAAATAATATACCTGAACAAATGGCTTTTTTTATAAAGAAAAACTGACCTTAAAAGTATGTGGAATAACATCTATATATCTAGTTTTTTGAAATCGGTTGACTGAAAGTGGGTGATATCAAATAAACCGGAAACAGAACAATACAACCTGGTCTATCACGGGGTCCCTGGTTTGCGGGTACTGGTCTAAGTAGGGAGTCCATTGTCATGGCTCATAGGCTTCGATCTGGGCACATTCCACTAAATAGTTTTAAATACCTAATGAGGATAATAAATTCTCCTAAGTGCGAAGAGTGTAACCGCGTAGAGGACGTTTACCATGTGATGGCGGAATGTGCACGGGTCGAAGCAGAACGGAGCCAGTTTTTCATGCAGTTCCTGAACCTCTATCGAGTCAATGTCGGTACCTTTAATAGCATCCTTTCCTCGCCCTCATCGGACGTGGCTAAGGCACTATATAAATTAGTAAATAAGTGTATCAGTACACGGTAGCAATGTAACGGAGAACGATAGGGGTGGCATATTCACTGTGTGAAAAAACCCCTCAATATTTTAAATAAAGGAAAAAAAAAAAAATAAATAAACCGGATTCATCCCTTAATTTGCTAATCTTAGAGTAGGAATTTTTTTTCAAATATGAATGGAACCATAACTGAGGTTCCAACAAAAAAAGAATCATCGAAATCGGTTCTTAAATGTGAGAATAATCGTGTATGTATAAATGTAGTCGAATTGGGAAACTCTGTTATGGTATTTAGGTAGAAAAATGTAACGTCTGTGGTTTATTTGCAATAGAGGCATTGACTTACAATTATATGGACGTCGGGTCCGCGCTAAAAAGTGTCCGCACTTGTAAGGCGCTAAAATCGTATACAGAGCGCGACACTCCGCTTTAGTCTTCATTTGTTCTACTGACAGCGCGATACTGCGATGACATTACAATTTAAATTTCGAATAGGTTGACTTGGGACATTTTTTTCGTGGTTTTTGTATTAGACCCGTCGTCCATTTGTTTGTAAGTCAATGAATATAGGTCCAATCATTCTCTATGAAGAAAAAAAATAATCCATCTGCAGGTACTTGCGGTTTTACGAGTAAAAGGTGTCAAAATTTTAGATTTGATATTTATTTTTTAAGACAATGTCTTCTACTTAACTTTCATGTTATTGTTATAACACTCTCTAAATTACACTAAAATTAATTTTTCTTTAGTAGAAGAATGTATTTGGTTGAAAAAGTGCGTAAAAGAGTTAGCAATTTTGCCGCACCTTTACTTACAAAGCCGCAAGTACATGCAGACGGATTATTTTTTCTACATAGAAAATGATTGGGACTACACTGTAAGTAACTCACGCACAAATAAAATGTATATTTCTCCATACAAAAAAATAATAATATTTTTGTTATAATTATTAATACAAAGATCGAACACTCAGAAAAAATTCCTTCGATCCGGTCGGATTCCAACCGACCTAATTTTTAATTTAATTAATACAGTGAATAGCGACATCTCTCGCCAGGACTGGTAGCTGTAAAGGTACTAACTGGGTGATAAATCTGTTAAAAGATTTCTCATAGATGGCGCTACGACTAAAAAGTCGTTGAAAGACCAGGTACAAAGACACGACTCAAGCACATAGAAAAATTTGTGAGGTCCGTTGGTTCGTTCCGGGGCTTCGTTGGTATAGCGTCTGGCACGGTATGCAAGAAGACGTCGGTTCGAATCCGACCGGATCGAAGGAATTTTTTCTGAGTGTTTTTTCTGAGTGTTCGATCTTTGTGTTAATAATTATGATATGAATGATATCGCATAGTAATAGGAAGCAAAGCGTTGAAAGTAAGACGTAGTCTGATTGAGTACCAAATCAATCATATAATATTAGGAGTGTTTTTTCTGATCGAAATCTTTGTATTAATAATTATAACAAACTAGTGGAGTCATTTCAAAAAAAAAATTGAATATCAATTCAATAAAAATTTAATTAATAATTTTTTTTTTCTCCGAAACTATCCACTTTTCAAGAAATTATACAAGAATGAAAGTTGTTAGGAATGTTATTATCTATCATATAAAAAAATTAGCTCGATACTCCACAAGTTATTCCTATGTCCAAGAATTATCAATTTGGGCCCACTGTGCGGCGTCGTTTGGCACAATCTGGTGTCAAATAACCTGCCACGGAATCGCCGATATATGACAAAACTTTGGCCTGAACTCCTCCTTCATGAAGGTCGACAGATGTTCTGTTGACATTCTCACCACAAACGAATTAAAATTCACGTTGTAGAGGGACTCCAACCGTCCGACTAGTGTCGTGACTATATCGTGTGTAGGAAGATTGGCCCTGTCGGTGCTGTGCCACGTTACGGCTAATGGGGCTTCCTCTTCATATTTATCTATCGAAAACACTTAAAAGCTTACAATGTTTACACTCTCAAGGCGCTTACGAGTCAAGCTGATTAAATTAAAAAAATAAACAATGAAAAACAAAATTACGAAAGATGAGATTACAAAATTAAATTGAGAAATACTGCGGACTATATGCTACCCATTCTAGTAGTATATATTCCGGTAGTTCATGAACAGAAGTATCGCGCGCCGGATAACATACTGTTTGTAAAAGAATATATCTAAATTCTTTCTTTGAATGCTGGGTGAGAAAGGCGTTGAGGAGTGTGATCGCGTGCCATGTTGGTGCGTTGTCAGGGAATTGCGTGCGCGAGGGGCGCCACTGTCGGCGATGAGGCGTTAGCGCACGTAGCACGACGGCACGCCTTCAATAGTGTTGTAACTCAAAATATGTGTAATTCGAGATTATACTAATGCTGAACGTAAAATTTTATTCTCTACACGTCAATAAAAGCATCATTAGAATATTGTAAGAAACAATTGAAAGATATCTACTTAACTCAAAATGAGACGAAACTTTTTGTAAGTCTTTACGCAAATAGCAGTATATAGTAGTGTAGATTTAAATATAAATTATATAAATTTAAATTTTAATAATCTTTCTCGGAAATAAAGTAATTCATTTTTCGTCGAATCTGAAAAAATACACATTTTGAGTTTGTACACTATTGTATTAACAGTGCAATATATATTATAATACCCTTGAGTTACCGATCCCACGACAAATAATGTACTACGCGGACGACACTGTTACCATCTTTCAGAGCGCCTCTTTGGACGGTGAGAGAAGTACAGCAGCTGAGCAGGGTTTATCAGTTACATAGAATCGCTGAGTAAAACTGCCGTTAAAACTAAATAATTATCATTTTACAAAACAGCGTCCTGTTCACCCTTGACTCACGTTCTTTTTTACGGAAACGGTGAACGTTTTATATATTTTTATTTATTACAAGCATTGACTTACAATTATATGGACGTCGGGTCCGCGCTAAAAAGTGTCCGAACTTATAGGGCGTTAAAATCGTATACAGAGCGTCATTCACGCTTTAGTCTTCGTTTGTTCGACTGACAGCGAAGCAAGCAAAATTAGACAGTACTGCAATGACATTACAATTTAAATTCAAAGTTTTAGCTTTTTCATATTCCTTTACATGTCACTACGTTTAAATAGGTTGACTTGGGACATTTTTTTCGTGGTTTTTGTATTAGACCCGTCGTCCATTTATTTGTAAGTCAATGATTACAAGCGAAATTTGTTATCACTGAAGAAAAAAAAAATCATGATAGTCATACTATCAGAACCGCTGTCACCAATATTCACGCAATCATATATTAAACACTTTGAAATTTTAATAATGATTGATCGTAGTTTCTAGTTTAAAAAGATTTAAAAATTCTGAATTAATAATATCATTTGAAATTCACCCAGTTGGCATATACTCGTAGTTGAAAATTCAATTACCTTGATTTTATATTGAATTTCAGTCCCGTTGACTTTCTCCATCCTGCATGTTTATTTTTTAAACAATTGCCTCTCGCGTCATCTTGTGAGGAAATCGGACTTCTTTTGCGAGATAAAGTAGTTTAACACATTCACACACTCGCGCGAGGATCGTGCTTTTGCTGATTGATACCCTGTGGCAGATGTTTTTCTCATACGTTTATAAACGTTTCTTGTACAGGCTATTGAATTAATGTAAGAAATAATGATACCGACGTCAATAAACATTGACGTCTATACTCTATCTGCCGACTTTGCGCTTGTATTTTCAGCGATCATTGGTGTGTGTAAGTAATGTTAACTTATCCTGTAAAATTTCGATGCTGCGCGTCACTAGAGATTCAACATTTTGATATATTGTACAACAATGACGTCACTATCAAGATTTTGTGTTGCAAAATAGAGTTCTCTAGCCTTTTTTAATATTTTTTTGTTTTTTTTTTCTCATAGCGCCGCACTAGGTAAACGCTGTATCGCGGGTGCAATGGACACACACATAGACAACCACAAATGACACCCAAACTCACGAGATAAATAAATGTAGGCCATACAAATATTTCTCCCGGCCCGGGAATCGAACTCAGAGCCTCTGAGTGGCAGTCCAGCATGGTAACCGTTCGGCCACGGAGGTAGTTGAATGAATGAATGAAATACCAAGTGACAATGAAGAAGTCGTGGTCCTGGGGATAAGCGACACGCCTATCCGTAACAGTTGCAGTGCCTCTCAGAGTTCTCTCTCAAATCACAAAGATCTGCGGTGTACTGCCACTGCGCCCGTAACCCTGAGAAATAAGTTCAAGAAGTCCCGTATGAATGTAATTTCACCAGCACCCTTACCCTTAAAAACCGCAATGCAGTAATGCTCTCATTACGGCTTGGCGGCAGAAATAGGTAAGGCTCTACTGCTTACAAATATTACAAATTACAAATGTTTAGGACGGCATAGTACGTAGCTCGCGCAAATGTGTTTATATCGAATATATTGAAGCCGTGGAAGCATAATGGGGACCACTCGCCATTTTCGTCAATTGGTAAATTTCTATTTATTTTCTACTACTAAGGCAGAATATAAGTTTCTTACGTTTGCAAATTTAGTCTGAGAGCGACGCTAATATATCTTCGGGTTGAATACTAACTATATGTTTATTTGTAATTATTATAGTCGTAATACTACAAACTAATGACGTCACAATTACCCTTATGTACCAATGCAAATTTAATTATAAAATTTAATTTGAAATTTATCATGAGCTTTTCGGTGAAGGAAAACATCGTGATAAAACCTGCACGTCGAAGAAGGTTCACAACCCTCGGAAAACGTGTGAAGGCCCCAACCCGCATTGGGCCAGCGTGGCGGACTATGGCCTAAACCCTCGTCTGAAAGGAAACCCGTGCCCAGCAGTGGGACGTATAAATGAGTTGATGACGATGATGACGATTGTCGATTTTATGTATACTATAACTACTGTTACTTCAATTTTAGTTCCAATTCCGATTACCGGTCGTGACTGAAAAAGGCGAACTTAGTATATTATTTCTGTTAATACAATAATTCTTTACAACGAACGAGGCCCGCAGGCAACATTGTTAACATAAAAGAAATATTAAAAATTTAGTCTCGTCTTTATAAGTACCGTGTGGCCTACAAACTCAGTGATTCAATTATTTATTTATAACTTAAACCTTCGTTTTAAACCCCTGTTGTGTTTGGCATTAAAACGTAAGAGAACTGCGTTATTATTTCTGTGTAAAAATTTTAAGTTATTTGTTTATATGCCTTTCTGTGGCATCATAGCTCACAAACGTTTTTCGTCCAGGGAAGTGTCACTTACCTATTTCTGCCACCAAGCAGTAATGTAAGCATTACTGCGTTCCGGTTTTGAAAGGTAAGGGCGCTGGTGAAATACAGGCACATGGGACTTGTCAACTTACGTTTTACGTGACACTGCAACTGCTATGGCCAGGTGTGTCGCTTTCCACCGAAAGTGAAACCGTGAAAACGGCTAGAATATGGAGTAATTAGTGTATTTTTTTATTATTTGAAGGTTAATTTAAACGGGATAGCACGTTGTCTAGTTAGGAGATCTCAATCTTAAAACTTTTAACATCGTTCTTCAAATGCAAAGCTACAAGTCTGAGACCAAAGACAATCTCAGGTTTATTCAAACACGTATCTACGCATCCTTTGAGAGCCTGGAACCAAATAACCACTCTCAGATCAAAGAACTCTTACAGTGATAATAATAATTATTATTATCAATATCTATTTCAGACCTTCGCTTCTGTACACATTATAACGCGAACACGCGAACACACTCATAGCACCGCACTAGGGAAATGTATCGCGAGTGCCATGGACACATAGACAACCACAAATTATAGACAAACTCACGAGGGAAATAAATGTATGTAGGCCTTACCAATATTTTTTTCGGACCGGGAATCGAACCTGGGACCACTGTGTGGCAGTCCAGCATGGTATCCGTTCGGTCACGGAGGCAGTTATTTATTATTATTATTATTATATCTATTTTAGACTCTCGCCTCTCCCATGGCGTAAAAGATTAATTTTGAATTTTCTTTAGTATTATTATATATATATTTGTTTATATATTTTTCATTTCTCTTGTATTTGTGGTACAAATCGATAACCTTAGGACTATAGTAGTAGACACATGCATGTGATATCCCGTAAGTGTGTGGCAAATTAAACTTAAAATTAAGATTAGAATTGAAATTAAGATAAGATCGGCCTAAGTAATACATGATAATAACGACCTACACAAACACTCACACACTCACGCAAACACAAACGCAATACACACAAGCTTTTTTATTTAAAATTAATTTATACATTTTACATTTAAACGTAATTGATTAACATAGATTGTATATTACTTCAAGTACTTAATTTATATAATGTGGATTTTGTATTTCTACTATTACACTTTATATTTGTTTAAAGATTAGATTATATATTTATTTATTCATTCATCGTTAAACATATATTATTTATACTTAATTTTAATTTCCAAATATGTCTAGATTTGTATTACATTATGTTACATTTTGTGACAATTATTTGCAATCGTCATTTAAAAACTCAGCTACAGAGTCGTAGTACTTTGTAACAGTGAATTGTTAAGTATGCGGCAAAATGTATCCTTTATTTCCTCTTTATTGTGTCAGGTATTTCATTATAGATTTGTGCGTTTAAAGTTAATAAGTGAGCGCCAAATCTATTGCTAGGACCATTGACTTACAAATAAATGGACGACGGATCTAATACAAAAACCACGAAAAAATGTCCCAAGTCAACCTATTTAAACGTAGTGACATGTAAAGGAATATGAAAAAGCTAAAACGTTGAATTTACATTGTAATGTCATCGCAGTACTGTCTAATTTTGCTTGCTTCGCTGTCAGTCGAACAAACGAAGACTAAAGCGTGAATGACGCTCTGTATACGATTTTAACGCCCTATAAGTTGGGACACTTTTTAGCGCGGACCCGACGTCCATATAATTGTATGTCAATGGCTAGGACTATAGATAAGTGTATAGATGTTAAAGTTGTCTATCTCCACGAGAGACAGCGAAATAAATAAAAAAGTTACTACAACATGTCGAACGAGCTCTCCGGCTTAGAGCAAAAAATGTCGAGAATCTTCCGAAGTTTTGTCGGTTTTTGGAATGAATCCCGAAGGAACTTGGAACAAGTTTGAGTTCTTGCATGACAACAGTTTCAGTTCTTTTGCCATATAGTTCAGCTCTATTGTTAAATGAACTATCGGGCTGTTTTCACACGAGCGAATTTAAGCGCCGGCTTTTATAGATTTTTTTTTTTTTCATCCAATCCCGGTCTCCCACTGGAGCAGACATAGTATACCGAACGTCTATGAAACTAATATTTATATACAGTATATAAAATTTACTACTTTAAGGTGGTAGCTAATGTAAGCAATTTCTAAACTAAAGACTTAGGTAATTAAGGTAACATCTAAAGCTCGACAGAAAACAGCATAATACAATTCATTTTGAATTATTTATTTCCTTTTCAGCAAATTGTTATACATGATAGTTCGTTACTAAATTACATAATAAAAGAAGACAATTAGTACATACCTGTATAAAATTAATAACCTTTATATTAGAGATGCGACTAGTGACTTGGCCGAATACCGAATATTCGGCCACGCTCTCGGCCGAAGCGCCGAATATTCGGCGTAAGGTCTGTGCATTTCACGCGCAACCCGTTACGACCTGTCTCATTGCGCTGCGTGCGGAGGTAACGGGGTTGGGGTGTTTTTGTCGAAAAATGATAAAACGATGGAATTAATACATGACATAGACATTACTATAGATGAAGTTAACTCATTTAACTTTCTTGGATTGACAATCGATAAACATCTTAACTGGAAGGATAACATCGAAAAAATTTGTATGAGACTAAATAGATTTATTTACGCTATGCGAAGACTAAGGCAAATTATCTCTCGAGAAGCGGCGCTGACGGCCTATCACGACTACGTTTCGTCCATACTCAGCTACGGTCTTATACTATGGGGCAACTCAGTATATTTAGAAAGAGTGTTCAAGGTTCAGAAGAAGTGTATTCGAGCGATCTGTGGTGCGTGGTTCGATGACAGCTACAAACCGCTGTTCAAAAAACTAAACATACTGCCTTTACCATGCATGTATATAAGAGACATCTACGTATTCGTGAAAACTCATCCTCAATAATTATTAATACAAAGATCGAACACTCAGAAAAAACACTCAGAAAAAATTCCTTCGATCCGGTAGGATTCGAACCGATGTCTTCTAGCATACCTACAATTAAATTCATCCTCAATATTTTAAAACACGTAGTGAAGTGATACAAAAGTAAACCAGACCTAAAATCATGAATCTTTTATACCAACCTCGATGCCATAAATTAATTTATAGGTATAACTGCTTCAATATGTGCATAAAGATCTTCAATAGTTTACCAAAAAAATTTAAAATACTACACGGACCTACGTTTAAATCACAATTGACAAAATGGCTTATGATACATTGCTTCTATTGTAATAAGGAATATTTAGAATTTACAAATACTAATGTCAATATACATATCAATATTTGAAGTTCAATTAATTTTAAAGATCAAAATATTTAATTCAATTAATATTTGCACACCTGCTTGCAGGTTCAATACATTGTATCTATTTTTATTTTAGATCTCTATAATTACTGTATTCTGACAGTTTCTGGGTCTGTTTTGAAGGTTACAGATAATATGCAAAATTATAAGGACGTGGAGAAAAGTTCTATTGCACATGAGATTGATTTTATATTATTTTATATATAGCATATTTAAAAGATCTGAAAACTGCCTTCGATCACTGAACAGCTTTTTTTTATTGGGTTCGTTAAGTTGACGATGGATTACAGTTGTCTGTCCTGGCTCTTTTCATTAACATCTAATTTTCCGATAAAATAACAATAAATATTTTTCTAATAACATCCTAGATAATCGCACCAATGACCTGGTCTCAAACTAGGCAATCTCTAGTACCGCGAGTACCAGAGCAAGGAAATTAACTGAGTTTTACTACTCAGAACATTAAGACTAGAATCAAATAAAAAAGTTCATATCCCATAAAGGTCCAACCGAAAATCGAACTAACTCCCGCATTGCTAACCGTTGAACCATCGATCACGTCGCGACATCAAGTATGTATCCAGAAATATAGACGACATGTCATTTAATTTGTTTGAAAACTATTCTGCCAAATCATTACGGTGACAACTGTGGTGACAATTGGCCAGTCCGAATTGACGGATGTCGTCAATTGTTTCACTTTAAATTGACCAGTTTAACTTGAGCTTAGCTACAATGGACAAAAATTGAAAAATTACATATTTCATATTTAATTACCCATTTTGCTGTTTTTCCCACACCACCGAATGGAACAGCCTCCCTTTGTAAGGAGATATTTCTTAATTACAATAAATACAGAATATATTGGAATATACGAAGACGTCCACAGAGGTCAGTTGTTGGCGCTGTATTATTTCAGCTTTCTAATTTGTGATTGTGAAGAGCGCAAACGAAAGTAGATATTTAAAAGTGATTTCGTCTCTATTTCTGCCAAATCAATGATATTTATACAAATGGTTGGTAAAAAAAAAACCAGTTAAAAAGAAACGTTACAAATATTTCCAACAAAGTCACTTTCAAATAATACAAAATTATTTGCACAAAAGGAAACAAATGTAAACAGTATATCAATATCAAAGCAAATAACAACCCGTTCCGATCCAGTATTTCAATTTTACTGGGTTACCAACCAGACGAAGCCGCAGGCTACATTGCACTGGATACACAACCACATCGGTTTAACAATCGTCTATTCTATTGACCTGGCGTTTATTTGCTATTTGTGAGGTAGGGTATACGTATAAATATATACCACGGGCAATAAAGCAACGTTCAAACTATATGAGTGTGTGCGTTATAAATATATAGATGCTACGTGGTTTCGTAGACAGAGGACGCCAGGTCTACGCCGTAGCGTAGAGACTACGCAAGAAAATTGCCTGTGATACTTATAGAATGTTTGAATTCGTGATAAACAAATTTAACAAATCATATTTTAAAGTGATACGAGTGATACGAATGGAAACAGTCGAAGAGAAAACAATATATTTTTCTTTCTGTATTTATTCGGTACTTTTGTCATATTAAATTATATATTAATAATAAAAGAAACGCTGGAAGTATCTCGATCTGGAGCACGAGATTACAGACATATAGGATGTGGCCTCTACTAAAATAATCCCAATTGTTTTGTCTCCAATCAGTCTTGTTAACAGCCTTAGGCGGTTGGATTTCTGTGGCGTGTCGCTTCCAGCACAAATGCAGAAGGCGATCCTGCTCAATACGGCACGTATTATTCGCCGGTTCTTGAACGTGAATCCCTGACCCCGGCCGACTTTGCCATTGCAGGGGAACACCGCCACTCCCATTTAAAAATTCAAAATTAATCTTTTAGGCCTCGGGAGAGGCGAGAACCTAGAATAGATATCTTCTTTTTAGTGTGCCGCTTTTCTACGAAGGTTGGTGACCATCGCCATTCAAAAATAAGTTCAAAAATAGTCATTCTCATTTTTAAAGCTGCTGCACGAAATAGGAAACGTGTGCTAAGGTGGAAGCAGTCTTTCAGGTTTTTCAACCACAAAGTCTTCTGCCTCGACTACGCTTTCCTTGTATTTTTCCCTGCATTATTAGTTGAAGAATCCGGTATCTATTGCCTCTCATTACGTGGCCAAAATACTACAGCTTCCTTTCCTTTACGATTCTGAGTATTTCCAATTTTTTCTCATATAATATTAATAATAATAAAAGTTAGCCTATTTTATAGCCTATAGTCCCACGGCATTGGACCCTCACAATGAGAGTGCTTGGGCTGTCGTTCTCACGCAGACTCAATGCGGTTCGGGAACTTCACCCACATCTTTAAATTCCTTTGCAGATGTGTGCAGGTTTCCTTCACCGAAAAGCTCATGATGAATTTGAAATTAAGTTTCGTTAAGCCCTGATTCTAAACCACAACCCTAGAGGTCAAACCGTTAGGCCACGACGGCTATTAGGTGTGTGTAGGTACAATTCAATTCCTAAAACCCTTTTAATTAATTCAAAATGTAACAATAGGATTTCAAAAATGTCTAATCGGAGTGTACAAAAACGGACGTCAAAAACAAGCGATTGTAAACCACAGCCAGTACACAGCTCAATAATCACGCGATCAGAAGGCCCGCAGGCTCGGCCCCCTATATTTTTGGAGCCAACGATCTTTCACGCAAGTTTTGATTGCTTGTTCAACTGTGAATCATATGCTGCCGAGAACAGGGACGTAATCATTGACCTCCTGAAGATAGCCCTAAGCATCAATACACAAATTTATTAGAAATTTCGCTATGCATTGTTTTTAAACGTTATTTATATTATAACTATAGTGTTTCAGTGTGAAAGCGCTTTTTTGATGATACTAAGTAATAATATTAACGCACACACTCAACATAGGCCCGCACTAAGGAAACCCTGCATCGCGGGTGCTATGGACCCACAAATATACATCCAAACTCACGACAGAAATAAATATAGGCCATACAAATTTTTCTCCCGGCCGTCCGGCATGGTAACCGTTCCGCCACAGAGGCAGTCATCAAGTCAAGTAATGGGACATAGCGTAACATTTTAGTACAAGTAGAGCTCCTTGTGAAAGAGTTCGTCCAGGGAAGTACTGCCACCTTATCTATTTCTAAGCCAAGCCGTAATACGAGCGTTACTGCGTTCCGGATTTGAAGGGTAAGGTTGAAATTACAGTCACAAGGGACTTGTCAACTTAAAAAAAACAAGCCGTGCGCCTAATGATAAGCAAAACACCTGTCCATAACAGTTGCAGTGCCACTCAGAGCTATGAATCGCTAAGATCTGAGGGGCACTGCCACTGCGCTCGTCATCTTGAGACATGAGACAAGTCCCACGTGCCTGTAATTTCGCCAGCACACTTATCCTTCTAAACCGAAACACAGTAATGGTCACATTGCATCGCTTGCTTGGCAATTGAAGGATTGACAACAAATGTGACTTTACTTTCTAATTTAACGGTGAAGAAAAACGTAGTCATGAACCCTGCACAGAAAAGACAGTTCACACCTAATCCGCATTGAACCGTAGTAGAAAACTAAAGGTTAAACCCCTCTTCTTTGAAGAAAAGCCATATCCAACAGTACGACGTACGACGATGATGATGTAAACACCTGATCACAGGTAAATTGTGATGCCGATTTATACAAGAATCATAATAATGATAACATTATTATTTTTTTAATTTAGTACAAAGATTGGCAACAAGAACATACAAAAGTTCGTAAGATTTGCTGACTCAATTTGTAGCTCAATTGGTAAATTGGTGGCCTGCCGCACCGTAATAAACGCTGGTTCGAGTCCAGATAGATACATTTTTGTGTTGTTCTATCTTTGTATCAATAATAATTACAAATTAGTGGAGTATTTTCAACAAAATATTACAGTAGGATAACATCATCGGTAAAGGTAATAAAACATCATAAACAGAAATCGGTTACGAAAAAATGCGCGTAACCGGATTCACGAGCCCAGTTACACGAGGCGAAAGTTTTCGCGCGGCCGCCGCGCAGAGACCGCCCAGTTACCACGCTTACACGTACATTACTGGCGAATATGAATTCTGTTTACCAGGCAACATTTACCAATTCCTCGGAACAGTACAACCGCGCGGCCGACGCGTAGATCAAGGAAAAGCCAGACTCGCCCGCGTGCCCGGGACGCTCATTTAAGTTAAAACGTAAAAGCTATATAAATAGAGCTTATTTTGCCATGACAGTTAGATGCATGCGGTCGCTGGAGCGAGCGCGATGAAATTCTTGTCGAATAAACGCGCCCTAAGAGGTGGAATGTTTTCTTTAAATGTAAATAGAACCGGTACTGAGGTACCTACTTTGCAACAAAAATCAATCAAAAAAAGAATCATCAAAATCGGTTTACAAATGCCTAAGTTATCGCGTAACATACAACAGTCGAATCAAGAACCTCCTCCTTTTTTTGAAGTCGGTTAAAAATAAATATTGCATAAACAAATTTAACAAATTAAGGTTTTAAAAACGCAACATTTCCAAATAATTATTTACAAACAATAAAAAATGGGCATTTTTTTCTAAGAGAGCGTGATGAATGATGTATGACGTAATATGACCCCCACGGTTACGTACTAAGTACATCCCTGTGCCCAAAGTGTATGCAAACTAGTTTCTCGCAAGTCTCCACATCTTTATTTATGAGAGCCTCGTTTACATTCGATCAGTGGTTTTTTCGCGACGCAGCAACTTTGTTCTTAGTTCGGTACTTCGGCAATCGCCCGATGGGGACTGCTGACGGACAGATTTATTGCTTGGCTACAATAAATTTGCCATACTTTTACTGTCTCTGCGTTATCTACGGCGCTGTCCAAAATATAATAATTAAATAAATGTTTACTTTATTGAGATTTTATTCAATGTTGTTCAAAACTATCTGTAATCCTAAAATAATGTGTTGGGCGTTGAGTAAAGCTTGAAATACTCGGGTGCAGGTCGGGCGCGAGTCGGGTCGGGATTGCGGCGCACCCGCTCTCTGTATGTTTCACGCTTAAATAGAGATGGGTAAAAACTGCTTATTTTTTTAAACGTTTAAACGTTATGCTTTTTTAACTAAAGCGTGCTCTTTTAAACGCTTTTTAGTTTGAAGCTAACAAAATCGTTTAGAAGACGTTTAAGCGCATAGACTTTTATGTTAAAAAAGCTTGCAACGTTGTCTTGATAACGAAACGCAAGAGTAGACTACTAAAGGTTTTAAGATAAGCAAGTTTTTTTGAAAAACACGAGTTATATTTTTATTTATGACATAATAACATTTTCATATTAACATTTTGTTCATTGGCGTTTAAAAGCATTCAAAAACAAGTTGTTTAACTTTTGTAATTGTTAACCGTTGAAATGGTAACTGCTTATTTTTTTAACGTTAAAACGTACGTTTAAAAAGCGTGATTGTACAAGCGCTTTTCACTTAAACTTAACGCTTTTTAGTTTGACGCTTAAAAAGTCGTTTAGAAAAACGTTTAAGCGCTTAGATTTTAGCAACGTTATGTTAAATTAATTTGTTTAGGAAACATAGATGGCGCTACTTGAAGCTTAGGCACGTTGTAAAAAATGAAATTGTTGAGTATCTATAGAACTGACCAGTGACCAACGCTTACGCTTAAAATGAAAAGCGTGCTTATGTGCTTATTTTAAAAAGCAGACTTTTTAAGTGCTTTTCGTTTAAACGCCCACCTCAACGCTTAAGTGTATCAGTTTGTACGAGCTAGCTTTTGTAAGAGTGGGGGAAGTGTGTGCGCGTGTAGACAAATGTGCGAGTGTATGCGTGTGTATAAGAATAACATAACATTTTATAACCCCAAGCATATTTACAACGTGATGCATTGACTTACAAATAAATAGACGACGGGTCTAATACAAAAACCACGAAAAAAATGTCCCAAGTCAACCTATTTAAACGTAGTGACATGTAAAGGAATATGAAAAAGCTAAAACGTTGAATTTAAATTGTAATGTCATCGCAGTACTGTCTAATTTTGCTTGCTTCGCTGTCAGTCGAACAAACGAAGACTAAAGGCCCATTTAGATGGGGAGAGTTTCTCGCACGCTTCGAGACGAAAACTCGTAGGCGATTCTCGTAAGCAATAATCGCCATAAGATTATCGTATCATAATGTTTACATTCAGGCAAGAACTAAAATCTCGCCTACGATTATGTCATACGAGACTCGTAAGCAACTTAATCGCCTCCTCGACTGTTTACACGGAGAAATATGTAGTAAGGAGATTCTTGCTTACGAGTTTTCGACTTGTCTAAACACGATCTCGTATGACATTTTTTCAAGTTCATACGATTATCGTACAAATCGGTTCGAACCGTTTTGAGTGCGAGAATTGCCATTCGAGTTCAGTGATTACTGCGGTATAACTATGGATATATCAAAATGATGCAAAAACTATTCAAATTTGAAACTGCTGATAATATTAAGTTCATTGCACTGTATAGAAATATAATTTTGATTTATCATTTTTTTTTAAATTATATAACTACTGACACAAACAAAACTGACAATTATGATAAATTTATAGGGCGAGTGAGTGCGTGTGTGAGTGCGTGAGTGACTGAGTGAGTGAGTGAGTGCGTGCGTGCGTGCGTGCGTGCGTGAGTGAGTGAGTGAGTGATGAGTGAGTGAGTGTGGGGTGAGTGAGTGAGGGGTGAGTGAGTCAGTGAGTGGTGAGTAAGTGGTGAGTGGCTGAGTGAGTGAGTCTGTGAGTGGTTAGTGAGTGAGTTGGGAGTGAGTCGGTGAGTGAGTGAGTGAGTGAGTGAGTGAGTGGTGAGTGAGTGAGTGAGTGAGTGGTGAGTGAGTGAGTGAGTGAGTGAGTAGGGACTGAGTAGGGAGTGAGTGGGGAGTTAGTGAGGAGTGTTTATTGAAAAGTACATTTACTTGAAAAGTCGTGTCGGCCATCTTGGATTTAGAAATAAATGCTATGTTCGTAATGAGCACCCCCAAATACCTTAAAAACGATACCCAACTTGCCATTATTTGAAAAGTGCGGTCACGACTTTTCATCCTGGATTTAGAAAGGAGTGCCATATTCGTTACGAGAGCACTCTAAATACTATATTGCCCACGCTATATTCGACCACAGAGGCACTCACTCACTCACCGTTATTTGAAATTTTTTTTTTCGCTCTTGTTCCATTAATTCTTGTCTTAGAAAAGCAGTGATAATACAAACACCCTCGCGCGCTGCACTCGTGAAACTCGAAATACGATTTTTGCTTTCGAGTTCTGTTTACACGGAGACGTTATATTGAAAGGCGAGGAGATTATCGCTCACGTGGACGGTCGATAATCGCAAATGTTTAGACGAGGAAAGTTTTTTTATATTCTTTCGATAATCGTATCTTCGAGACGAGAAACTCTCTCCATCTAAATGGGCCTTAAAGCGTGAATTACGCTCTGTATACGATTTTAACGCCCTTAAGTTCGGATACTTTTTAGCGCGGACCCAACGTCCATATAATTGTAAGTCAATGACGAGATGTATATGAAAAACTCCAGTTTGGACATTCTTGATGCTAGATCATTAATATTTAAAGTAGTAGGTATGATTAAAATAAAAATTATTTCACAGAAAATGTTTCATATTTACCACGGTCCCCACACTAGGCAAGTCTGAACCATGGAGTCTCATACATACGGTATATGTAGTAGATATATCGACGCCGGAAAGCGATCTTGTCATATCTTGAAAAATAGGACTTTTACACCGGTGCCGAAAAACTATTTAAAAAAATTTTCTCTTTAATTTGAATTAGTAGAAAGTCAATTTTAAAATAGGATGTTTATAACCATACTTTAAAATTGACTTTCATTTAATTCAAATTACAGAGCAATATTTTTTTTAAATAGTTTTTCGGTCCCGGTGTAAGGTCCTATTTTTCAAGATACGACAAGATCGCTTTCCGGCGTCGATATGTAATATTACATATTTTTTTAGCCTCATAAAGAAATTGAAATAGATATAAGAATAAATATGATTAGTAGGTTTATAATTCAAATATTAATAACATATTATGCAACCTTATAAAGTAAACCAAGCAAGCAACCACTTCTGAGTTTTAAGTCACAAAATCTAAGGACGTTATTGTACAGGAATACGCATAGGTATGGATGAGATCTTTTAGCAAAAGAACTGTAGAAATATAACTTAACTGCCTAATTTAACTGCCCGAAGTGGCCGAACGGTACCACGCCGACGTAGAGGTCTCGGATTGATTCCCGGGCCGGGAGAAATATTTATTATAAAAATAAATATTTATTAATATCGGCCTACATTTATTTCTCTCGTGAGTTTGGGTGTAATTTATGGTTGTCTGCGTGTGTGTCCATTTCATCCGCGACACAGGGTTTCCCTAGTGCGGGTTTGTATATGAGTGTGTGAGTTATTATTATATAATAGGGAGTTGGATATGAAATACACGTATTATTGTTAATAAAGCACTGTAGTCAATTGATTGAAGAACTTTTTGAACTAGCACTTACATAGATAGTCACCCATTGTAATAACTAATAAATTATAAATAGTAGATCTTTCTTGGTACTTGATTACGATGTGTCACCGTAAGTAGGAGTCCTAATAAATAAACAAAAGCCCAAACGCTGCAGTAGAGCTTCTTGCGAAAGAGTTTGTTCAGGGAAGTACTGCCACCTTACCTATTTCTGCCGCCAAGCAGTAATGTTAGCATGTGTTCCGGTTCTGAAGTGTAAGGGGTGCTGGAGAACTTACAAGCACATGGGACTTGTCAACTTATATCTCAGAGTGACAGGCGCAGTGGCAGTGCTCCTAAGCCCTTTGTGATTTAAAGCTCTGAGTGGCACTGCAACTGCTATGGACAGGTTTTGTAGACTTGTTCATCCCGTTACTTGATATTATTATAAAAAAAAATCTCCGTTCTCTGTACAATGTTTAGTAGGCCTATGTGATTGCTGGCAAAATGGCGCGCATGTACAAAGTAGATGCCACTCCCAAAGTACCAGGTAAGCAGAAATACGAAACGGTGATTAGCGACGGCAAAACCGGCCACCGACACACGTGATGCCGTTGTCACGTGCAGGATCCAAAGCAATGTGTAGTAAGATGGCGTGCTTACGTCTTTTATGACGTAGAATTATTGCCGACAGAAGTCTTGCTGTGATCGTAACCGTATGGCAAAACACGCAAAAAAATTCAGTGTTACTAGGCTACTAGGAACACGAGGTATTAATAGGCGTTAGCGATGGTGGAAAAGTAGCCCGCATGCACAACTGGCTGATGCCACTCCGAAAAGTACCAGGCAAGCAGATGCACGAGTAGGTATTTAGCGAGAGGGGACAACCGGCCGACGACGTGACGTAGTATAGTGACGTGCAAAATAGAGAGCGAATCGTGGCGAGATGCATGTTTAAGTGTGACGTAAAGTCATGATCGAAAGCAAGAACAGCCTGGGTTGTGCGTCACGCTTTTGTTGTATCGTTGATGCGTGTGTAGCGGTAGCTTTGGTACTAGGGCACTAGAAGTTACTGAGTGTGACGGTTAAAACACGAGCGAGCTTCTATTGGTTTGACGGCCTGACGTACAATGATGGTCAAACAACAAGAGCAGCCTGGTGTGTGCGTCACGCTTTGTTGTATCATCGATGCGTGTGCAGCGGTACCTGTGGTACCAGAGCATTAGAAGATACTAGGCATTACGATGAAAAATAAACGGAGCTTCCACTTGGCCTGACGTACGGTAATGATCGAAAACGTAAGCAGCCTGGGGTGTGTATCAACGCTTTTGTTGTATCATCGGTGCGTGTGTAGCAGTAGCTGTGGGACTAGGGCGCTAGAAGTCACCGAGCATTACGGTGAAAAATTGAGGGTGGTTTACTTCCATCAAATGTTGTTTTCTGGATTTTTATACCTACATAATATTTAAACTCGTAGATACATTTTGTAAAAAGTTATAGTTTTGTAAAAAATCTGCCGCCGTTAGTTGAGTGACATTTTTTGAAATTGTTATGTATAATGCCGTCTGTCACTATTTTTACTTTTTCCTAGATAGATAAAGTATGAACTTACCGTAAGAGAAATGTAGATATTTTTTTAAATTTCTTCTTAAACATTAATTTCTCGTAGTTATAAACAAAGATCGAACACCGAAAAAATTCACTTCGATCCGGGTGGATACGAACCAACGTCTCCTAGCAAACCGGGCCAGACGCACAGAACAAACCAACGGACCTCGCGAATTTTTCCATGTGCTTGTTGGAGATTGTTTTTGGTATTTTTAATAATTGAATGTCATGACATTTAACAAAACTTAATTACAATTATTTTCTTGGTTTTGTGTTTTTGTCACGCCCTTTCAACTAACGGCGGCAGTCATTTCGTTCGTAGAACTTTTAACCCCTCGCCTGAAAATTGTCAATTTGCAGCTGTGACCTTATAGTACCAAAAAGTGCGAAATTAGATGAGTACACGCAGCCACAAAAAATTTGCACCTCTCAAATGTTAAGCCACTGTTCTCCAATTGTTTGCTATCAATTCATATTCAGTTTGGGATTCCAAACAAAACATTCAAAAAGGTTTGCCGTAAAAACCTAACACTTCGTATATCCGAAACAGTTATACAAATTGGTGTTCAAAGTGCTGTCGGCTTCGGCGTCGCCGGTACCGGGTGCGTCACACGTGACTACGCGATATTGCAAACTGCCAATAATGGCAGCTACGTTCTGCGAAGCGACAAATTGGTGCAAACAACAATTTTCCTATTAATATACGACAGTTTTGTTTTTATTTTCGCCATTGATGGATGAAAATAGAATTATATTTCATTTATATCTAAGTACACGAAATTTTATAATCAATACTTTTAATACACTAGAAAAGTGAAAAAATAGAAATTGAGAACCCGCGCACGATTTTGGCGTAAATAAACTTCTTTGATATGCAGATTTCACGAGAGACGAACAGGTCGTGCGCCTGGTGGTAAGCGACACGCATGTCCATAGCAGTTACAGTGAAATCGCAAAGACCTGAGACACTTCCACTGCGAACCGTCACCCTGAGACATAAGTTGACAAGTCTCCTGTAATTTCTCCAGTATCCTTATCTTTCAAAACCGGAACCTATTAATGCTCGTAGTTACTGCTTGGCAGCAGAAATGTAAGGATGCAGGTCTATAAATAAAATAAATTTATACAGCAAATGTAAAACTTAATGCGGGATAAGGCCGAACTCAGCACACACATGTATCTCATACACATCAGGACATCCTTAAAATACGTCTAAAGCAACAAGAATAAAAGGTCGTGTAATGAAAAGTGATGCTAGTACACGAAGCAAAATAACTATGTGAAAACTGTAGAACAAACAGACATAAGACTGCAGTATTAATATGTTTTTAATTTATTCTAATTTCCATTATTAATAATAAATTTAACTTAATAATAATTCATTCAATAAAATAATTTGTTAAACATAATGTTGCATAAATTGGAATGTTTCTTTGTAAAATTAAAAATAGGTATTTAATTAATAACTTTTGTAACTATAGTGAAAAAATAGGGTGGTTTTCATTAATATTAGACATAACCGTGACCATGGGAACTGCAAAGGACCCGAAGCGTTGGTTTGTTTGAAAAAAAACAAATATACGCGATTTCAAGCCGGAAAAAAAGTTTCATTTCCTATGTGTAACAATCGCGAAAACCTAAGAACTCGAAAACTGTAGAAGTTCCGATAATCGACATTAACAACTACACTCTATAATGGCTACAGTTTATATTTTCACTTAATAACAAAGTTATTTGAAAATTGCAAACGTCTGTAAGTACCAAGGCAACATATTTGAAAAGAGCATCAATATTGCTGGCGGTAAATCTTGACAACTGTCAGGTGCGCCGAGAATATTTTAATTTTTCTCCCCAAGCGTCGAGTTTGAGGAAATCCCTGAAATTACCCCCGCCAGGCTGCCATATCGCTTCCCCTCTATTACTTTCACCTTCCAATCCTAAATTCCAAATTTCATTTCACTCCATTTTATTGGAAAAGTTAAGGAGTATAATAGTGTGTGACACACTGCTCTGTGGATCGAGAAACATTACGTATTGTGCAATATTTGTAGCGAGGATTTTTTAATGTTTATTTATGATATTTAAGTATTCGTTCGGGTTTATACTAAATAAGATTGGCTACGCGAGACAGGTGGTCCTTGTGCGCTCCCACGCGCACGAGGACCAGCACCAACGCGTTTGTGAACTGATTTTGATGATTCCACCCACAGAAAATATTCCACCTCTAAGGGTGGCAAACTAGGGGATGAATGACGTTTGAGGTCGGTTTTTTTAGTACTCTGTACTGTTTTGTTGTTAGGTCATGCGGTCGGGCGGCAACCGTATTAGTAGCGACATCTGATGGACCATGTCTGTACTTTTAGAATTTAGCACCGTTAGCAGTGGAGTTTGCCATATCGTATTGACATTAACGTAACAACTAATAGATCTCAATGTTGCGTTACACGCCTCGTTTGCTAGGTGGCGCTGTATTGTTGTTTTTCTTTTGTCTAGAGGGCATCTCACTTTTGCTATAAAATGCCTGTGCATACCTTGTAATTTCTCTGTTTGTAGAGCACAATTTAAAAGATTTTTTTTTATTACTTATTTACTTGACAAGAATCGATTAATTATAATCCTCGCCCACATTAACAATCCGCAGTAAGTTGTATTTTTAACCCACCTAAAAAAGAAAGAAGTAGGTCCTCAATTCAACTGTTTTTTTGTATGTATGTTGCGCGATAACTCCTAACTCATCAAAATCCGTTCACAAACAATTATCGTGTAACATACATTCAAATAAATGAATAAATACAGTCGAATTAAAAATCTCCTCCTGTTTTTGAAGACGGATAAAAACTGGGAGACAACGACAGATAATATGTTACTTTGATCAAAAGAAAAAGGTGTGGCTACGCGGTTGCAAACAATAGAAAGGCTGGTATTCAACCGAGGAGTTTCTTAATAGTATTCAATGCACCTTATGTACTGTTCTGTTATATCCTTTCACCCGCTCCAAGGTTGTCCGAAAGCGTTGATGCCGAACAATAAAGCCCTGTCTATCGTTTGACACTGTATTTTGTTCTTATGGTCAATAAAGAGCTTAATTATATTGTATTTATTGTTGGACGAATAACGTTGTTGTTTGCGAAGCTTATTAACTTTTGGCTAACTTAATTAACACGAGAGAGTAACTGCGATATTCACTGTCAATAAAGGCGGAATTTAGTAACGGCAGTAATTTTGCAATATAAGATATTTATGTATTGAAAACTGTAGTTAACGAATAAAATGTTACGGTATTTTATACAGTGAGAGTACATACAACACGATACACATAAGACTTATGTATTTACGTTAGTTATTTAATTTAAACTTCGCAACGCACATGTCCGTCAGTCCACTCGGCTATATAGCTCATTAAAAACCAGCGACACAGCCTAGTTTTGGTTGTGACTTTAGCTAAATGGGACACTTTTGCATACGCCACAACCGCACACATGTCAGTATAGTATTATTTAGTATAGTACAACTTGTCATTTAAATGTTTTTTTGTGTGTTATTTCTGTGTTTATTTATATTAGATTTTTATGCCTTTTTATAATGTGACGTTGTAATAAACGAGATACATATAAGATTTCACCAAACCTTGACATGGTAATATTATACACATTAACTGCCTCTGTGGCCGAACCGTTACCATGCCACGCAGAGGTCCCAGGTTTGATTCCTGGGCCGGGTGAAATATTTGTTTGGCCTACATTTATTTCTCTCGTGAGTTTGGGTGTAATTTATGGTTGTCTAAATGTGTGTCCATGGCACCGGCGACACAGGGTAAACCTAGTGCGGTATGTTGAGTGTGTGCGTTATTATTATCATTTCTTATTTCATACTTTTAATATAGCATGCATTTAAAGTTAAGTTTATACAATAGCATAAATAACAATTAGAAATTAATTATAAATTTAGAAAATAAGTAGTAAAACTATAAAAAAACATTAGTAAAATTTTATATTTTATATTTCTTGGATATCTAGTTATGACTAAATTAAAGTTGACTAGATTTTATTTGCCAAATACACCTGTGTATTTTTCATCATTGTTGGTACTCAACTCTCGTACCATCAATGTATTTTTGTTTTGAGGTTTAATGTAGTCAACCATGGTCACGAACCTGTAAAGGACACGAAACGTCGATTTGTTTCAAAAAACAAATATACTCGATTTATATCCGAAAAATATTGTCATTTGCTAAATGTAAGAATCAGCATTACTTATTGGTTTATAATTTTGATATCAACATTTGGAGGTTTGTAATCGGCTTTTTTTGAATTTTTTTTTCTTTTATACACCATTTTTAACTTATAGCTGTAAACCTGCCTAAAATAAGCAAAATGAAAATAAAAATGTGGCATAATATGTATTTTAACAGGGTTTCCCGAGAGCAGTAATCCATATCGCAAAAGTGAAATGTATAGCCTCTACATATTTCAATTTCATATCCATACCCACGTGTGTACGTACGAGTATTTATCAAACGTACTGAAAGAATAAATCTGTTTGTGTTTTAGAGTTACCGGCGGCAGACACGTTTGCTGAAACAAAAGAAAGTCACGTAGTGGAGAAATGAATCTGCAAAAGAATCGTCTTTTCGGCTGCACCTAGACGCATTGAAACAACAGGCGCACCTGACGTTTTAAAATGGTTTCAGAAACATTTGTGAGCGCTCAACAACTCACAAAAGTTATATACAATCAGATGAATAATAATGAACGCATACTGGCCAAACAGACACACAAAAAACGATGATTTATAAATAGGGCCTATTTCATTTTTAACCGACTTCAAAATAGCAGAGGTTCTCAATTCAACTGTCTTTTTTATCTTACGCGATTATTCAAACATTGGTGAACCGATTTCACGCCTGTCCATAACAGATGTACTGTCAAAGGTTTGAATCTCAAAG
The DNA here is from genome assembly GCF_003589595.1 of Hyposmocoma kahamanoa. Taxonomy (NCBI): domain Eukaryota; kingdom Metazoa; phylum Arthropoda; class Insecta; order Lepidoptera; family Cosmopterigidae; genus Hyposmocoma; species Hyposmocoma kahamanoa. The sequence goes on from NW_020653492.1 coordinate 4,638,758, forward strand.
ATCACAGGGGCACTACCGAGAGGACTGTCGCTTGAGATATAAAGTTGACAAGTCCCTTGTGCCTTTATTTTCACCATTCTTCAGGGAGCTTCCCGAAAGCTGCCCCACCAAGTCGGATTCGACGATTGGGCAGCTTTCGGGCTTTACCTGGTTACTTATTGTAAAATTATAATAGACTTTTTGAAAATGGTTCTAAAGATATAATAATATTATCAGATAATAGTCAACATTTCGAACTACATATTTCAAATAGTACTAAACATAATATTAAAATAAAGATGTTTAATAACACGTATAACAATTTTCCTACAATCAACAACCTAAAATCCAGCCTTTATAAAGATGACAGCATGCGACCAACTTAAAGAGTACAACAGTAAATACGACGTATGAAACTCACTACTTAATATTGTATTTGACCGGTTAACCAAGTGACAGCTGAAGTTTGTTTACTTTTTAGTTAATTAAAACCTTTATACTATAAATACGAGTAGTCTCGGTTTTGAGAGCGACGGGAGCTTTGTTAAAAGCAAATAATAAAAGTGAAACTTAACTAGACAACAGGGAGAATTGGATCCCTGTCGTTTAATTTGTGACATGATATGTTCATACCTCGTTATAAGGCCTTATGTACAAGAACTTTACAAGCTACAACGTAAGCTGCCTGCGAATACTTTTTTATAATAACAAGTGACGAGATGAAGAAGTCGTGCGCTTAATGGTAAGCAACACGCCTGTCCATTACAGTGGCAGTGCCACTCGGAGCTTAAACCGCAAAGATCTGATGGTCACTGCCACTGCGCCCGACACCCTAAGACATAAGTTGACAAGTCCCATGTGCCTGTAATTTCACCAGCACGCTACCCTTCAAAATCGGATCGTAATGCTAACATTACTGCTTGGCGGCAGAAATAGGTAAGGCGGCAGTACTTCCCTGAACGAACTTTCTCACAAGGAGCTTTAAATATAATCTAAATATACTTAATTTGTTTATCAAACTACCTGTCAATGTGTCCCTATCTATAAGTATAAGACGTTAAAACAGAGAGCTCAGATTCCCTTCTTCTGTCGCGTTTCTTTTATTGACTTCCGAAGTTTATTACTGAAATTTCACCTGAGGATAAATATTTCGAATTATATTCTAAATAAATATAAAGGCTGAATGAGTTGGTGGCAAATTTCATAGTATAATTTCAACTAAATAGTGTAAATACCGCTCCCCACCTACTTATACCTTAAAACAGCTCTGTTGTATTATGAGTTCGTCTTCCTATCGATGGCAAACACTTATACTATTATGGCCCTCCATTAAATCCTTTAAAGTGTACATATTAGGGCACGCAGGGCAGTGTGAGATGGGTCATTATTTAAATCGCACCACACAAACAATCCAGGCTAGAACCATTCCACCACCTAAAGAAATTGTCCTCACTCCGGCCAACCTGAATCATATTTGTATCACAAACACGAGCAATTTATTCTGTGTACCGTTTAGCGTACTCGGCGTACCGTTGTGTACTCGGATTTCTCTCAGAGAAAAGTTTAAGGAGACTGGTATAATCGCTATGGCATATAGTACATTTGCTCAAATATTTTGTATACCCGTAAAAACATACATAAATAATATTAACCTTAGAGCTAAGTTGAAACTCATGGTACCACGATTTCGTTTACCTAAGTTAAATGATTCTTTTATGGGGAAAAGTAGACGTTTTTACAATAAGGTTACGGAGTTTAATATTAAGATTATCATTTCCTAAGTTTAAATCCTATATTAAAAGTAGGAAATGAAACTATTTAAATCGCGACCATGGGACCTGTAAAGGGCCCGAAACGGCGAGTTGTTTGAAAAAACATATACACACGATTTAAATCCGGAAAAATAGTTTCATTTCCTATGTCTAACAATCGCGAAAACCTAAGAACTCGATATATTAAAAGTATTTTTATTGAAAAGTCATATTACAAAATTGAAGAGTATGTGTTAGATAAAGACGTATGGAAAGACAAAGTGAGTCTAGATTCCGCACAATTATGATACACAGTGTAATCCATAGCATTTAAGTTTATTTGAAAAGAGCAATCCCTAGAGTTTTTTGTTCGGAAGTTGGCACAGTGAACGAGCAATAGCTTAAAAAATGACGTTTTCAAGTGTAAATTTACTTATGAAATAAATTATTATTTGACTTTGAATTTGAATTTTCACGCCAAAGATTGCGCCTCGCTTAATTTGGTTCAATGCTCAGAGGATCGACACATTTGCTGAAACTTTTCCGGCTCCTTAGTCTTTGTTGCACGGTGTTCTTAGTTAAAGAGAAGGAGAAGCACTGGAGACAATATTTTATATCTTACCACCAGAACTTTCTTTCTAACGCACATTTTTATAGATTGCACTTGAACCTACGGTTCGAATCCCTGGGACGGCTTTCACTTACAACTTTAATATAGGAGGAGAATAAAAGCGTCTTGATGAAGCCTGTCGAAGAAGATATGATAACTAGTGACGGACCAACAAGTCGTACGCCTGCAGTTGCAGTGTCCCCTCAGAGCATTAAATCACATCACATCTGAGGGGCATTGTCATTGCGCTCGTCACTCTATAACATAAGTTGACAAGTGCCTGTAATTATTAATACAGAGATCGAACACCCAGAAAAAATTCCTTCGATCCGGCCGGTTTCGAACCGACGACGTCTCCTAACATACCGTGTCAGACGCTATACCAACTAAGCCACGGAACGAGCCAGCGGACCTCACGAATTTTTCTATGTGCTTGCGTCGTTTCTTTGTATTTGGTTTTTCAACGACTTTTTAGCCGTAGCGCCATCAGATATTTCGTCACCCAGTTAGATACCTTTACAGCTACCATCCCCGGCTAGAGATGTCGCTATTTATTGTATTTAAATTTTTATTGAATTGATATTCAATTATTTTATGTGAAATTTATATAAATAACACCCTAAAACGCAACCATGCTCTAATTTCTGCTTGGCAGAAGAAATAGGTAAAGTGGTAGTGCTTCCCTGGACAAACTCTCTCACAAGTAGATATACTGCTGTTAATACTATGTCAGAGAGTAATCCTTAGTAAAAGCGAGCGAAGCTTTTTTGACATCCACTCTATTGCACAATTGGGTTACTCGGCCGTTCCATAACTTATAATTTGAAACTAACATCAAAAATGCATTTTTGCAGGTCGTGATAAAAGTCAATTTTTTTTGTTGCGACCTGTGACCTCAGATTATTAAGGTTGTTCAACTATATGAAGCCTATATTAATAATGTATATATATACATGTTTGTATCAGTTCAGAGCGCCTAATTTGAACGTGCACATGGGACTTGTCAACTTACGTACCAGGGTGACGGGCGCAGTGGCAGTACCCCTCAGATCTTTGCAATTTAAAGCTCTGAGTGGCACTTTAATTGTCATGGACAGGCGTGTAACTTACCATCAGGCGCACGACTTATTCGTCCCGTCACTTGATGTTATAAATATATATATACACAAATTATTACGATATAGAGACCAGTGTCGAAATGTTATAAATGAGACGTAAATGTGTCATGAAGAACGTTTATTGACTGATTCGTTTAAGTATGTATCAATAATGTAATATTACATAATCTCAGTACAGAGTACTGAAAAAATCGACCTCAAAAATACTTGGAATTACATATAATTACCAAGTTTTATTGAAATCGGTTACCGGAGAGTGCGCAAACCCGGATTCATCCCCTAGTTCGCCACTATACGGAACTTGACACAGGAGATAATAAAAATCGGTTCTCACTACTCAAAGTATATTGAGAGAGAAAAACGCCTTGAATTAAAGAATAGCAAAATCAACCATTGAAATAATTGCTCATTATATTAAAATTTAGGCGCTATTTATAACAATGAATCTTTATGCGTGTACAGCCACCCTGAGAGGTGGATGATTTTCTTCAAATATGAATGGAACCACTATGGAGGTACCCTCTTTCCAACAAAAAAAGAAGAAGTAATTTACGCGGTCGCTAGCGACAATTATTACAGTAATCTCGAGGTAGAGGCATTGATACGTTTTCTCTCTCTTATATTATATTAACATCTAGAAACATTTAAAAATAATAACAATCATTAAAATATTACTGCGTTTAAATTATTGACAGACTTTTTAGATCCATGTGTGCACACCCCTGTATTATTACACCCGGTTTAGACTGCGGTTCCATCAGAGATGTGAGTGGTAGCTTGGAGGTACGAGGACGTGTAGCGGTGCTGTGAAACGGTGTGAAAGTTCCCACTAACGCTGTGGGAGGTAGTTAAGCAGTGCGATGATGAAGCTGTGAAACGGTGTATACTTGAGCGGTGGCAACGACGGCGAGATCGTTGGCGTAGTTTTTTTTTATTTATTACAAAGCAAAACAACGCCTTATAACTAATTATGTAATTAGCCATTTTACAAGACTAATAAGCAATTTTAATTTAACATAATTTCCTAATGTACAAGTAACTTATATAAAGAAATTGTCCATTGACAAAATATCTTTTAATATTAGTTAAGGGGAAGACACTTCGCTCATGTGTTCATAGTCTTGTTAACACTGGCTCTAATATTTGTTTTATTCCATTGACTTACAAATAAATGGACGACGGGTCTAATACAAAAACCACGAAAAAAATGTCCTAAGTCAACCTATTTAAACGTAGTGACATGTAAAGGAATATAAAAAAGCTAAAACGTTGAATTTAAATTGTAATGTCATCGCAGTACTGTCTAATTTTGCTTGCTTCGCTGTAAGTCGAACAAACAAACACTAAAGCGTGAATGACGCTCTGTATACGATTTTAACGCCCTATAAGTTCGGACACTTTTTAGTGCGGACCCGACGTCCATGTAATTGTAAGACAATGTTTTATTCGCTATAACTTCACTACACTACCATAAAAGGTTTAGTTCTTTGTAGTCTACGCACTATATTTGTGTTGTCTAGTAGCTGTATAGCTTCTATGTTCACGTGATGATGAAACCTATATTCGTGAGCTTCGGCGTACTTTTTCATCACTACGTAACAAATTCTTGGCTCGCATCGCTTCGCACATATTCGTCGCACACATCTCTTAATTTTTTGTATGTACAAATACTTAACTCCGCTAGCCCATTTCCACCATAGCTTCGTTAAGCGAGGCTAGGAAAATGAAGTAATCCTATTCGTGGATTTTTTCCTCATATATCTCTGGTGGAAACGCAGCCTTAGTCAACTGATTAAGTTATTCTTTATTATGTACATGTTAATAAATACTCAATTTTCAGATTCCATATATTTGTATGATTTATGTTATGTATTATTTTGTTGGAAAGAGGTACCCACCTCAGTAGTGGTCCTATTTAATTTTAAAGAAAATGTTCCACCTCTAAGGTGGCTGTTGACGTATCCAGAATATTTTTATAAAAAACGCCTAAATTTTATAAGGAGCAATTATTTTAATAATTGATTTTGCTATGCTATATTTACTTTAAGCAGTGTGAACCGATTTTTTTCATCTCCTTTGTTAAGTCCCGTATAGTGGCGAAATAGGGGATGTATCCGGTTTTGGGCACTTTCCGGTAACCGATTTTAATAAAGTTTGACATATAGATATATAGCCAGCAATTCTTGCATCAAAAGTTATAGCCTTATGACAATTGCAATTATTGTGGCAAAAGTTATAATACGCAGTGAGAGCACAAAAGGCTTCCTGAATACGGCTCCTCGGAGAACTTTATATTATCTTAACAACTTACTGAAGTTCTGAGGTTTTCTGTGTACTTATCTCATATTGTACCATTTGAATATTAGCATTTGAACCAGTACAGAAGGAAAGATTAACAGGCGTCCTTATATTTTGACGATCTTGGTGGCTTAATGTTTGCACAGTGAATTAAGGTCACAGGTTCGATTCCCGGTAGGATCAATTTGGGAAATAAACTTTCCTAGGATGGTTCTGGCTCGGATGTTCTGGGAAGAAGAAAATCCCCTAGTTTGAGATCGAAAAATTAGTGTGGTTGTCTGGAAAATAATAATGATTGGTATATTATTCCCTCACTGTCGAATATCTGCGGTAGCAAGACCTCATCATCCAGCGCCCACAGTATAAATCGATGGACCACAGAGGTCGTCAAAATGTCTAAGAAAGTTCACTACCCGACCCGAAATCGCATTGGCTAAGCGCGCTGGCGCGTGGGGCACTGTGGCCTAAACCGTCTTCTCAAAAGAGATCTATCCCTTGGAGCATCACGCTCAGGAACCTGACATGTTTTTCCGTTTGAATAGCTAAGTTTATTATTTGCCTTGAGTGCTTTAAATCGCAAAAATCTGAGGGGCACTACCACTGCGCCCGTGATCCTGACACATATGTAAATTGACAAGTCCCATGTGGGTATAATTTCACCAGCACCCTTGCCCTTCAAAACCGGATTTTACCGCCCACCCTCTGACCACACCGTGGACTTTATCGAAGCAAATAGAAAGTTTTCAGCGAGCCGTTAATTTTAAAGCAAAAATTAAGATTTGACAATTTTGTAATTAAAACTTAGTATTTTATATACGTATATAAATATAAATTGTATGCCATAAAATTGACATTACGTACTGACACAACAATAATATTTATTTTTTTATTAACAATTTTGGCTTGGATACAAGTCCTTTGAGCCATGTCTTCGTTTAATTATGTTTCCGTAAATATGGCCGCCACAAAGAGGATAGGCAATTTGAGGCGGTGTGCTTGGATTGACTCGGGATTCCATAAAACGGGCCGATACGGGTATTTTAGTTCGAGATTCGTATAATTTCGCGTTTTTAACCGACTTCAAAAAAGGAGGAGGTTCTCAATTCGACTGTATGTTCTTTTTTTTGTATGTATGTAACGCGATAACTTCGGTATTTGGGAACCGATTTTCATGATTCTTTTTTTGTTAGAAAGGGGATACTTCCATAGTGGTCCCATTTCATTTTGAAGAAAATCATCCACCTCGAAGGGTGGCTGTTCACGCATGAAGATTAATTTTTATAAATAGCGCCTAATTTTGATTTAGGAGCAATTACTTTAATGGTTGATTTTGCTATTTCTCCAATTCAAGGCTTTTTTCTCTCAATATATTTTGAGTAGTGAGAACCGATTTTTATTATCTCCAGTGTCAAGTCCTGTATAATGGCGAACTAGGGGATATTTCAATAAAACTTAGCAAATAGACGTAATTCCACGTACTTTTGAGGTCGATTTTTTTAATACTCTGTACTGAGATTATAATCTTCGATTAAGGCACAATAGCACTATCCTATTCCACTTTAAACTAGATTTCACAAAATAATTGAAAGTTAAAATAAAAACGACACTTTTCCCTCCAAAAGGTCCGGAGCGAATCCCACAACAATGATATATTTAAGTTCTTCTAGACGGCTGTACACAATAAATTATTTGATTGATTGTTTGCCATTTAACACATATTATTGTAATGCATTGCACGTAGAATAATAGTAGTTTATGTGACTGTTACATTACGAAAGGCGTTAAAATACGAGTGTGGGTTTTTATAAAAACATCTACGGGTGTTTTAATGCCTAATTATGTACAGTTACACACACACATATTATAAGCCCCCTGTAATGTGTTCAGGAACCGCATGTTACGACTGGCGAAATGGCGGCAAATAAAAACTTTTCTCACACATGTCACACAACCGTATTTTTTATTTTTTATTCATAGACAAACTATAGTCGGCCCCAACTATCATATCGTTCGATATCAAGTAACGTGTGAAATTGTCAAAATTGTTTGCTATTGACATTTCATTTTGAATAAAACTTCATCTCGACTGATATTAGAATTGAGGTCGAAACAAATTGTTTTGTTTTTCAGAGATGTTCGAAATTTGAATGTAAAGCAATAAGAACATTTTCACACATAAGAAATTTGTCCTAACAAAAGAATTTACCTTTATGCTGGTCGTAAGTTGCGGTTTTTGAACGCATAGAGACTTTATGTGTGTGGATAAAGTATTTTTTTTTTTAATTCACCCATCCCCAAAGGTTTCCACCGTGAAAATCACAAAGCCTTACTGAATTTAAACCGTTATTACTTATTATGTAAGGTTCTTACATTTGTGTAATACATCTTTTCTGAAGCGATCTCATTCAATCGATATTTCAAGACAAACACAAGTTTCCCGAATACCAGCGGAGCGTGAGGCAGTCATGTCCACGCATAATGCGTAAGGGTTCTAGGCATTGATGAGCTTAACAGTGAACTAAATTTATCATTCCGTTTGATCTCGACTCTGGGTCTATTTTAAGCTTTATGTGCATGATGTAGTGGTGATTTTTAAGCTCATTTTTTTTTCCTTTGTCTTCATTCTTGCTTTTGAAGGTTTCGACCTTATGTGTGGTAAACAATGTTTGTACTGTGACGATATGACTTTCTGCGTTATCATCCCACGTTTTTGACACCCTTTTCTCTGGTTCCTGTTCGGGCGCCAGTGTCACGCGGGTCTTGCGAAATCATTGACTTACCAACAAATGGAAGTCGGGTCTAATACAAAAACCAATTTAAAAGCCCACACGAATATTTGCTTAACGAAAATATGATGCGAAATCCTGTTTTTTTTTACATTACTTGAGCAATTTTCACAAGTTTTTTATTATATGGCATGATTGACAAACGCGCTGTCAATCGACAAGATGAACTCTACAGCATAGTTTCCCAAAGTGGTCCCCCCC
>NW_020653492.1:4712500-4715672 GCF_003589595.1 Hyposmocoma kahamanoa
GTTCGTTTGATATGAAACTATCATTCTATGCGTTATTATTCTAAGGCGACACCATGATATACCGGTTTATGCAAGCCACTCAATCACGGAGATCATCAATTAAAACACTAGTCAGATATTTTTAAATTAGCGCATTATCTATCATCTAGCTTAATTACACCTAAGACTATCTCGTTTTCCCTTACATTCCCTTTAAAATTTCGAATTTAATAAACTCTTACATTTGAGGATTATCAATGTTCAACGTATCAATGTCCATAATTTTTATTTTTAATTCTTAGTAATAAAATATTTTTTATCTACACACATATATAAACCGTCTACGATGTGTTCAAAAACCGCAAATTACGACCAGCAACAAATAAACTGTTTTGTTAGAACAAATTTTATACGTGTGAAAATAATAGATTTAGTATAATGGTGAAAATGCTAAAATTGCTCCTTAAGAAATCAAATTCGATGTTATTATTAGATTCAAATTTCGAACACCGAAAAATAAAACAAATTGATTCGACCTCAATTCTAACATCAGTCGAGTCAACGTCAGATCAACAATTTTGATAAATCTCACACGTTACTTGATATCGAACGATATGATAGTTGGGGCCGACTCTAGTTTGTCTATGAAATTAAAATATATATCTATGGAAAAAAAAAACTTCAATTGCGTGTCATGCGTGAGAAATATTTTTTTTGCATTATGTTTTACTAATAATTACTGCTAATAGCTCTGATCAATACCGCAATGCCGGTCGTAACATGCGGTTCCTGAACACATCGTAGAGAGCTTATAATAAGTGTATAGATAAAGCAGTGTATGTAACTGCACAAAGTTAGACATTAAAACACTCGTGTGATGTTTTTATGAAACTCGCCTGTCGGCTGGTTTTAGAAACCCACACTCACATAAAGTACTATAATTTTATTTTTAACCCTTCCAATAAAACACCATCGCTCTCTCTTCGCCGACGAGACGAACCCACCCTTACATCCCAAGAGGCTTTCATATTTATTTAGGCTGAAACAATTAATCACAAGCTTAAGCCGCTACTGGAATATAAACACTATTTGTTTGCTTCATTGGTCTCAGTTTGCTTTGTTTTGACTGATTAAATGTCACACGTTCACATTCTTCGACGGCCCGACGTAAGCATTGCAGGCGCTAGATTCCCGGTAGGAACAAATTGGGAAACGAACTTTTCTGAATTGCAATATTAATTTATAAGATTTTGTGGCGACACATAGAAAAATAAAAATAAAAATCATTTATTTCCAGACAACATAGTCCTTACAATTTAGTAAGTTAGTAACATGACTAGAAATGAAACGGATATCCGGTAACTATCCGGTATCCGGCCTATTTTTACTACCAGGCCGGATACCGGATATTTAAGAGAAAAATTCATAATCAGTACGCCAATCAAATTGATTTATTGATTAAAAATAAATGTAATAGGATAAAGTGCAACTACAGGATATTGTTGACAATCTGTTTATTACTTGTAACTGAAAGAACTATGAAGTTAGATAACGCTAACGTAAATTTAGTGTTCGAATTTCAATAAAGGCAAATTATGATGAATCAAGACCAGTTTTTCTGTATTAAGTGGTAAAAGTTGGTTATATTTGTTTTCATAAACAAGACCAGCTTCCAAGGACAGTTTATCTAAAAACTATTGCAAACTTTGTTAAATTTTAAGTACTACTTATTATTGCCAGACGATCAAATGAAAGAATCGCGATCACGATCGATTTGAACTGTCTTCAAATAATAATCGATCTTCTATTTTCGCATATATAATGTGTACCTACAATCGTGAAACTTTAAGTAGATTAATTTTTTTTTGCCAAATCTGGTAAAGCTTAGAATTAGTTAGATTTAGTTAGGTTTAAAATTAGTTAGCTGTAAACTGGTTGCGACATGTTTACGGCAGTGGGTCAGATATCCGGCAGCCGGATATCCGGCTATCCGGTCAAGGTGCTCGCCGGATATCTGGTATCCGGTATCCGGCCAAATAACTACCCGTTTCATCTCTAAAGATAACACACCTTAGAAGTAACTGTATCAGTATTCGGATTAGTACAGTACAGTCACTCTACAGACTGACAAATTACATATAATTACATCAAACAGGATGAACCCAGTCCCCTCTGCGGCTCACTGACTCACACGTAAAATATGTAACTCAGTGAACCTCTGGAACACTGCTGCATCCATCCTGTCCGCTATCATCTTCAGGATCTCGTTGCTGCTACCCCTCACTCTTCGTACAATTAATGTAGAAAGTTTACGCATGATGGCATAGAAATCGTCCATAGCAGCATCTACGAACATTCCAGATGCACTACAGAAACGGGGGAGCCTCAACAAGGCCCTGATGGTGTTATTTTATTGGACTTGGAAAGCACTGTACTGTAGACTAGGCTGTACTCTATGAGTAGAATTGCTGGCTGAACATAGGTAATGATTATAGTTTTGTATTTGGAACGCTAAGAAAATAAGGGAAGAGCTTGACATAAAAATAGTAAGATTATTGATTTGTAACCAAAAGTATAAAAATATGTAAAAATGGTAAAATAAACCAAAGTTTTAAGATAATCCCAGTTTATATTATTAAAAGTACCTCTCGCACTGCATCTGAGCTACAGCCCTCGATTATAAATGGTGGAATGCGCCGGCTTTCTAATGTTTGAAACGTGAATTACGATGTGAAAATTTTTTATATTTTTATTTTGAAAAAATCTGGCAACGGGAGAAGTATAACATAATTCAAGCCTGCAAATAAGGAACGCAAGCTTACGAATGAGGAAAGGATTCCGATGAAGAAAAGTCCATCGTGGAAAAATGTTTATATGTTGTTACGACACGACTTCCAGGAAAGCGTAACAAAAGGTCGTAATTTATATTTTTTACTTATTTCATATTGATTTATATTTGGTGCCAGAGAAAAGTGCGAGGAGAAAATATGTATGCTATGTCGGCACAAAAGTTTAATGGATTCAACGACGTTGACGAGTTTTTGAATCAATTTGAGACCATTAGCGTCTTAAATAATTGGTCTGATGTGCAGAAGAAATACGTGTTTGCATTGTATTTGGAGGGGCCAGCTCTACAATGGTACAAAACGTATTTTTCTTCATACATGACGTATGATGTGATTGCACAGAAGTT
>NW_020653492.1:4715772-4758589 GCF_003589595.1 Hyposmocoma kahamanoa
ACGTATTTTTCTTCATACATGACGTATGATGTGATTGCACAGAAGTTGAGAGAGGAATTTCCCTCACAAATAGATTACGCACGAGAATTTTATTATAGGCGACAGGGGCCTAATGAATCGCTGATAAGTTATTTTTATAGTTTAAATGAATTAGCGTTGAAAGCGAATATTCAAGATGTTCAGTTTATTAAGCATTTTTTGAAATCTTTGTTACCCAATTTTAAATGGATGCTGGCTAGCAATTTGTATGTATCGAAAGAGGAGTTAAGGAAAACAATTATCCAAGTAGATGACATATTTAATCACAATTATAATGGAAGTAGACGAGATATTGTATTGCCAGTATTTTGTCACTTGGAGCACTCTCACTGTTGGCAAACACAGGGTGACTCTGCACCGATAATTAGACCCGAGTCTAAGCAGTCGGAATATTTAGTGCCACGAGCACCAATCGTGCAGCAGGATACGCCAAGTCAAGGGTATTCACGAGCACATAGTAGTGGATCTTCGTCGGGATCTCCTCAACGTGGTTGTCAGAAAAGCGCAGCTGAACATGTAGAAAATTTGTCTACAATTGATAGTTCTAGTGTAGATAAGGCACCTTTTATATCTGTTTTTATTAATGATGTATGTTGCGAGGCGTTGGTGGATACTAATGCTTCAAATTCAGTTATTTCTCGTTATTTTGCGGAAAGGTTGCAGTTGCGTATCGATGATAGTCCAAGTTTTCCATTACGTACAGTGGGTGCAACGCCAATAAATGTGCAGTCGTCCACCAAGGTGTCGTTGATGATTAATGGGAAAGATTATCCTTCGAAGTTGTTGGTTGTAGACGATTTTAAAGAATATTTAATTCTGGGACGAGATATTTTGAAGAGATGTGGCTTCGAGTTGTCAAAAGTAGAAATTGACAATAAAATTTCGTCTAAGTCCGTGACAGATATTGGCTCAAAGAAAGAAAAATCTTTGAAACCAGTATCAAAAAGTTTTGATAATTTCCCGCTAAATAGATCGGAGTATGAAAACTCTTCGGTTTTGTCAGGAATTATGAATAAAGTTTATGTACGTGACAAGACGTGTCAATTGCGTCAAAAATGTGATTTTAATAAAAATAGTTATAATTATGCTTTGCCGAAGGTAAATATAAAATGTGAATCGGAAAGCGACATTTTAAATCGTGTTCGCGTAAGTAATGTGGCGAATTTGCGAAGTGACTACGTAAAACGAGCAGCTTCGATGAGTTCTCGTAAAGAAATATGTAGTGTGCAGAGCCGTATCCAGGGTGACAGCGGAAACAATTTGTGAATTTTTGGTGTCCGAGATATTTTGTAGATACGGCGGAGTAAAACAAGTTTTAAGCGATAGAGGATCGGTGTTTACTTCTCATTTGGTAGAGGAGACAGCGCGAGATTTTGGAGCGATTATGGTGCATACTACGGCATTCAATCCCAAGTGTAATGGTTTATGTGAGAGATTTAATAGGACGCTGTTAGGAATGTTAGCGAAATATATAGGAAGCGAACAAAGGAATTGGTGTAGCATCTTACCATTGGTGTGTTTTGCTTATAATTCTAGCAAACATAGCAGTACCGGGGTGTCACCATATATGGTATTGTTCGGTAGAGAATCCTTATGTGCGTCAGATATGGAATTAGGGATTAATTGTGTCAATGTTGCGGAGAACCTGCAAGATAAAATTGCAAAACAAGCAGCGTTGATTGATGTAGTTAAGGAACGAATAGTGAGGGCGCAGATAAAACAGAAGCGAAATTATGATAAGAAGGCAAAAATGGTTGTGTATCAGCCAGGGGACTTGATAATGTTATATTGTCCTAGGAGAATTTCTAATAGGAGTATGAAATTAGCTAGATTATTTAAAGGGCCATATAGAGTAGTAGGTCGATTAAGTAGGGTTAATTATAATATAAGAAAAGTGGGTGTAAATAGGAATAGATTGGGTAGGCAGGATCTAGTCCATGTGAATAGGATGAAAAAGTTCTTTAGGAGATAATTTAATGTTTTCTTGTTTTCTATTAGGTTAATTAATCGTTTATGTTTTCTTTTCATGTGGAACCACATTGACGTTATGAGGAATATTTGGAGAAAAATTAATATTTTCCTGTACATGCAGACTTGGAAGGAAGGGAGGAGAAGATACACCATCAAACAGATAAAACTTATTTGTTCTTGTTTATTTTTTTAAATTTGATAGATATATTATCCTGTATGTGCGAATAGTTCCTGCTCATCCCTCCAGTTGATCAAGGACTGTCTGCATTCTGGGAAAATATATTTGTTTAATTAATTAGACGTCTTTCATATGGGATATATCCCCATCCCATATGTATCTTAGGACATGTAGTTAGAATATGTTGTTAGCGTTATATGTGGGTTGGTTCTTGTTGTTTAAGGATGATAAGTGAAGCTGATGGAACGTGATAGCTGCAAAATGAGGACTAAGGCAGCTGGGAGATCAATAGTGATGTAACCCAGTGATCGTCCGATGGATGTTCAAGCCTGTGTCGTCGTTGTGGCAGCATGCACGTTGGAGATAGCTTAGGCTGAGATAGTTAGGAACTTGTAGTGATGTTTAGAATTTTTATCAGGATCGTTCAGCCAGTTTAGGGTCGCTAAAATAAAGTGTTAGGGTTTAGTCAGGTTCCCTATTTAGCTAGGATAGCGAGTAATTATATTTGTTTTATTTGTTTGTTTAGGACGTGGTCATGGTCTGTCTTTTTGGATAGGTTTTTGGCAGACCAAAGCCATAGCCTCCTCGGTGGTTTACTTGTTGGTAAGTTAGTGACTTCCGAGCAGTGTGTGGCTAGCCTGTAGTAAAGGCTGATCGCAGATGTAAGTTGCCTATCATAGGTAGACCATCAGCTAGGGATATTCACCCCTTCAGCTGTGAGGAAGAGGGATGTAGACTAGGCTGTACTCTATGAGTAGAATTGCTGGCTGAACATAGGTAATGATTATAGTTTTGTATTTGGAACGCTAAGAAAATAAGGGAAGAGCTTGACATAAAAATAGTAAGATTATTGATGTAGTTAAGGAACGAATAGTGAGGGCGCAGATAAAACTACAGCCCTCGATTATAGTACGATCCCAGTGTAAAGTTGGACCATAGAGCATACGTGTAGATGCCCTGACAGTATGCTCTGAAGACGTTAGTTTCACTCCAGTAACATCTTCGCCTAACGCGGACTATCGCTCCCACTGAGCTACGGAACGGGTCAGCAGGTCTTACGAATTTCTCTATGTGCCTGCTGCAAATTTCTGAATTGGTTCAGGTGTGAGTTTTCATAGTACAACAAAAGCCCTAGTTTGATAAACATGTCAGTAACATTATTGTCATAATTAACTTAGTTGACATAGAGTCTGGCACGGTCTGCTAGAAGACGTTGGTTCAAATCCAGCCGATTGCTTAATTTAATTTTAAGACCTCGAAAACTCCTAATAAGGAGTCAATGCTGATGATGGACCTGAAATAAAAAAAAACATATTGTCGAATTGAAAACCTACTACTTTTTTTTAAGTCGATTGAGAAGTGATTCCGGATGGATAATATCTTTATTAGACCGTCGTTCACAAAACAACTGACAAAATTTACTAAACAAAAGAACTCAAACCCAAGGTCCGTTAGCCATAGCAGGTTGGCGTGAAAACAGGTGGTCTAACATGAAATACGATACTACGTGACAACGAACCTCATACGTACTACACACGACGGTTTTACTATGAAAGTAATGTCAAAATTCGATACGATAGTTGTCATATGACCATACCATGTACCATGAAATACGATATAGCTCATATGAGCTTCGGTGTCACGTAGTATCGTATTTCATGGTAGACCTCCTGTTTACAATATATATTTTTTATCGTGTACAAATTCATGTTACCGATCAAAAGCTGACAAAGTGCGATGTCGGTTGTGACAATCTCCGTGTTGGTACAATTAAAATGCTAATTATTTGCCGACAGTGTTCGTGGATGACTCACCGTAAGTCTGAGTAATGAGTTGTTTGTGTAGCTGCGTTCATTTGATACTGACGTCACGAAATTGAACATAAAAGCTTAAGGTGAGGTATTTCAAGCCGAGCCTAGATTTTAGGAGGGAGGTATGGGCATCGAGTATGTAACCAGAAACAGAGACGAAATGTCATTTAATTTGTTTGAAAACTATTCGGCCATATCATTACGGTGACAACTGCACTCCGATTGGCCAGCTCGAATTCGAAACAATCGTCGAGTGTCGTCAATTGTTTCTCTTCAAATCGATCAGTCTTGAGCTTTGCTATAATGGATCAAAAAATTGAGAAATTACATAATTTAATATTTAATTACCGATGAAATGTGATTCCGTTTGTTTTGAAATTAGATGTTTTGCTGTTTTTCCCACACCATCGAATGGAACAGCCTCCCATAGGTAGGGATATTATATTTATTACAATAAATACAGAATATTTTTGGAATATAAGACGTACACACAGGTCAGTTGTTGGCGCTGTACCATTTCAGCTTTCTAATTTGTGATTTCGGCGCAAACGAGAGTTGACATATTTAAGTGATATCAGTGCCATTTAACTGATGAGTTGCCAAGGATGGATGGCCCTTATTTCGTCTCTATTTCTGGTTATGTACTCGATGGGTGTGGGGAACCGCACCTCGTGTCCCGCAATCTGCGCGCTGTAAATTAAAATGAATGAAAAAACTGGCGTAGAAAATTTTACACAGATCCGACGTCGACAAGCGCTCGATAGCGACTGACGGAGCAGCGAGTGCGGTGTCACTGGGCAATTTGCAAATTTTGAGATAAATGTAAATTTGATAATTATGAGGCTTCAGTTAAAAACCACATTCTCTGAAGTACTTAAAAAATATACAATTTATATGTCCATATACAAATTATCAGGATGTTTTATAACCGAGTAAAGTACATCCTATCGAGTAACAAGTAGCACATTCTTTATACAATGTCCTTAGGTGTATCGTATATTTTTTGGAAGACCATTATTTAATAGTCAATACCTAAACCATTGAAATGGCAAAACAGTTTTGCCCGCTTCTCCTCCCACCGGAGGAGTCACCACTCGCCTTAAAGTACGCCTGCTTGTAGCTCGCATACCTGCTACTGACATGCCAGTAACTTGTATTATACAAGTTAAGAAGGCAAATATGTTAGTTATGTTGGTATTTTCTTTTAGGTACGTCGGGGTTCCTAAACTTAAATATCACAATAGATTTTGCGATGTTTATTGCTAGTAAAACGAGTAAAAAATATCTATTACGTTGATTATGGTTAACAATAAAACTGAAACTAAATAAGTATTAAAAAACCGCTTATAAGGGGTTGTAAATGTCATTTCACAGATACCTATGTTAATAACTCAGTTTCGCGCTACACGCTATAATTTAATGTTATGCTGTAGTAACAAGTCGTGCGCCTGTAGATAAGCGACACGCCTGTCCATAACAGTTGCAGTGCCACTCAGAGCTTTAAATCTCTAAAAAATTAAATAATCTATGATATACATAATAATAGCACCTTTTGTTCAAATGGACACCAGAGAAGGGCGTCGCATGCGCATCCGGGCAGCCCCATTAGCACTCTAAATGCGTTAATGATTTTTTTAAATAAAAAATAAAAGCGCATTTGACCTCCATCTCACCTGGAAGTGATGATAAGGTTGAGGATGTAGCACGCACACCGAAAAAATGCCTATTCACTCTCGTCTTGAAAAGGTCCAAGTTATAGCGTTCGGGGAACAAATCTGCAGGCAGGGAATTCCACTCCCTAGCCGCTCGCCATACAAATGAGCACTGTGTTGCGTTTCCGTAGAGTCCATCAACAACGCGGACGCAGATAGGTAGCACAAGCGTCAGATCGTAGTGGATGGCATAAGATACGGGAGGTCTACTATACCATAATATTAACCTTAGAACTAAACCCAAACTCATGACACCACGTTTTCGTTTAACTAAGGTAAACGATTCTTTTATGGGGAATTGTATACGTTTTTACAATAAGACTCCGGACCACATATTAAGTTTACCATTTCCTAAGTATAAAACATTAAAAGTATTTTAATTCAAAAGTCATATTACAAAATTGTAGACTACGTGTTAGATAAAGATGTATGGAAAGACAATGTGAGTCTAGATTCCACACAAATATGATTCAAAATGTATTCTATAACATTTAAGTTTATTTGAGAATAGCAATCCCTAGAGTTTCTTGCTTGATCTTCTCAGGGAGGTCAGCGTAGAGAACGAGCAGTAGCTTAAAAAATGACGTTTTCAAGTGTAAAAATTTTACCTATGGAATAAATGATTATTTTACTTTGACTTTGACTACATCCAGGCATGGGTGAAGTCTATGGTAGCCCAGTGGGAGATAGGTTGCTTTACAATTAAGAGGTGAGGTGGTACAAATTCCCGTAAAGCCATGTACACATTCTGTTTTGTAGCAATGCCTCTTGCAAACTATAAAAGAAAATGTACGTGAAAACAAAGCATTGTAGCGAACTAATGGCAACCCTTGCCCAGAAGTGGAACGTAACAATACTATCCAAGAGACTTTGAAGTTCAACGATGTTATTGTCATTTAATTAATGGAACGAGAAACGAATAAATAATTATTGTTGTTTATCATTTGTTAAACGTAATAAATAATTTATTTAGTGCCTACAATAACTTCTAATAAGATAACATTTTGTAAATTATTACAGACGAGCGACATTCGGCCGACAATAGACATGCTATTTTTTATGATATTCTGTGACGGGACGACCGAGTCGAGCGCCTGTACATACCACTTGCAGTGGCACTTAGAGCTTTAAATCGCAAAGATCTGACGGGCACTGCCACTGCACCCGTCACTCTGAGACATATAGTTCACAAGTCACACGTACCTATAGTTTCACCTCAGCACTCTTATCCTTCAAAACCGGAAAGCAGTAATATTCATTATTCACATTACCGGTTGGCGGCATTGGGTAAGGTGCTCTTGCTATTAAAACTAATTTGCAAACTAAACCAATAATGGCTATAATATAATTTAATGTCTAGTGTAAAAAGTAAGTTATGTACCATAATAACCTCAAAAATGACCGTGTCAAAAAACCGAAAAATCCATGCTGCGTATTCTCAAAATGTTATTTTAGGTTTGACACGGTCGTGCTATCGGCATGTTATTATCAACGGCACAAAGGGCGGCTGTAGTCACCTCAATGGCCCACAAAGTGTCGGTCGTCTGTAACAGCACTTAAGTGTTATTAAAATCCAAGAATGGCGTAAATTGACTTCGCAGAGCGTCGCCAAAATAAGTCTCGAGCACAATTTAATATTAATTAATTACTTGGAATTGTAACTTTGAATTGTTCAAAACGCAAATTAAGAGTTTTCGACACGTCGCTAATTTATATGCATTATCATTTATGGCATTTGAGTGGAGTTAATTAACATGACAAGATCATGGAAACAATAAAAAAAAATCTCAAATTACACTTTTAAAAGGGGAAACCTTTATTTAAGACAATGGAAAACCGAAGGTATTTGGTCATCTTAGGCGCTTTTCACAATGAAAACACGTGCCGTACAACACACTGACAACGCTTCTCGGTGCGGGAGTGCGGCGCGCCAGCATACTAGGGATGCACGATTTTTTGCTTTGAATCGATTTTTTAGATCGTAATGGATACTATCATGCCTCTAAATCGATCCACCTAGAATCGATCTCTTAAGAATCGTTTCAAAATTAATTTCGATTTATAAAAATAAATTTGACAGCCTTTTTGGCTTGAGTCGGTTACGCCAGTGAGAAAAGATATTCAGATGACACATAAATAGCGACATTAGCCATACATTGTAGACTTACTGTACTTAGATGGTGCCAAACTGCTTTTCTTGCAAGCCAATGTAAAATAGGGGTTCATAAAGAGACTGATGAATACGGCCACGGAACGTTGAATAAATTGACATAAAAATTACATTGAAATTAATCGATATAAAAATTGCTACAACGTATACACTTGAATCGATCTTCATAAAAATTAAATCGTAATGTGCATCCCTATCTTTCAGTGCTACATATACACAGATATAATATATACGGATATGGTAAAATAATATTCAACCATAATTCGAAAGAAAAATAGAAAGAAACAAAACGGAAATTACATTTATTTGACTACCACAAATGACACCACACCAGAAAAAAGTACAATATTTTGCAGCAAGTGAGTGAAGTGCACGGGTATGATTTATATTCATTATGGGGACTTTAATATGTGCCTGTGTATGTGTACGATATTAAGTTTGTTGATAATAAATAATATAACAAATATGGAACGTATAAGTTTTGCTGAAGGATATTACTTCCCTGAAGTCAAAACTGGCCGAGCGAGCAAATTAATTCACTTCCGTTTTTAACGTCTCAATTCGACTGTGTTTTTTACGTACGTTGCGAGATAGCTCCGTGATTTCGGTGATTTTTTTTTTATTGGAATTAGTAGAAAGTATTTCACCTTTAAGAGTGGCAAACCAGGGGATGAATGACTTTTGAAGTCGTTTTTTTAGTACTCTATACTGAGACTATTATTAACATGGACTTCCTCAAAGTGACGCCTGAATCTATTAATTTCTTACATTTCACTCATCGATCATATTTTGATTCGGTTGATTTTATTACTCTATCATTCAATAAACTTTAAGGCGGTATGTCAGCTCACCTCAACTTAACTAACTACGTAGCAGCCAGCAGTAGAGCTCCTTGTGAAAGAGTTGGTATAGAGATGTACTGCCACCATACCGATGTCTGCCGCCAAGTAATAATATGAACACTACAGCGTATTTCAGTATTTAGATATTAGCAAATTATTAAACTTAAAAATAATTAATAATTGAAAAATAAATTAAATAATAAAAGTTTTAAGTTCTCTTAAATAATAAACTATCTTCATAAAGTAATGCAGTATCAATTAAATAATGAATCTATGTAATAATTATTATAATTGTAACAGAGTTCTGTGAGGCGCAAAACTTGTTAATTTTTTAATTTTAATATGTTTATTTAAATGTGTTTATTTAACACACATTTCTACAGCATTATCAAGTACATATAGTATTGTAAAAACCATAACTGGTTTCACTCAATACTGGTGAGTTCATCTCTAACCAGATACAACATTTCTATATACTAAAAAACTAAGCTACACTAATAATTAATCTAAAACAATAAGTGGGTATTCCATCAAAAACAGTACATCGTCGTGCCGTGCATTCCACAACTTGCCAAAACCGGTCGGTCCCATTACCCCTCGCACGGGCCATTCCCATTGCGCCATTATATAATTGACTATAATTCGTTAATAATATTATCGACATAATCATTTCATTACTAATATAATATTATATATAATATAATTAATAGTATAATAAATAATTAATTGACCAATAAATTATGCTATAACTTTGCTAGCATATATTTTTTAAGCACAAATTTAATGTTTTTTTCAGTTGTCTTTTTTTATTTCCGTAGGGAAGTTATTTATGAGATAAGGTATTATATATCTAGAAGTCCTTTTACCGTGTACATTTACATATTTTAGTATTGTTAGTAAATTTTTATTTGCTTGTCTAGTATTTTTGCCATTTCATTCCGTATCATTCCGTCACTTGTCACGGTATCAGAAAAAAAGTACGGAACATTCCATTCTTATGTCAATAATAGTTTTATTCTGAAGTGATGCTTTACTAAATAAATAATAATAATAACAATAATATAATAAAAATCTTTATTGGTCTCTCACAAAGTCTTAGAATATTTAAAGTAGTGACTTATGTAAGTAATGTTACATCATTAAGTCTGTGTGAGAGACTGGCATCCATACTAGGAGACCTGTATTACAGATCACCAGCCTCTCCACACTCCGGACCAAAAGCTAAGTACACTCGAACTTAGATAACTATAATCTTAGTGAACAGTACTGGACTTAGGCGTGAGGTGAATGTGTGAGGGTGGGGTTAGTGTGTATGTGTGTGTATTTTATTATACAAGTACCCACCTAGAAATCCGAAAAATTTTTGTGAAAAAGCTATGGTCCACCGAGTAGAGGAATGACAGACGTTATGTTTTAAGCATTTGTTTTTAAGATATTGATTTAGCTCTTTGAGCTCTTTCAACTTTTAATAAAGAAGATTTAGGTACTCCACCCCATGAAGTGATGCAGTATGTTAAAACAGATTGGCGTAAAGACAGGTAGACCATATTGATGACGTGTTTATCTGCAATGCTACGAAGACTTTTAAAGATAAATATCAATTTAACTGCCTCTGTGGCCGAACGGTTACCACGCCGGGCTGCCACGCAGAGGTCCGAGGTTCGATTCCCGGGCCGGGAGAAATATTTGTATGGCCTACAATTATTTCTCTCGTGAGTTTGGGTATAATTTGTGGTTGTCTATGTGTGTGTCCATGGCACCCGCGACACAGGGTTTCCCTAGTGCGGGGCTATGTTGGGTTAGTGTTGGGTATAACTACGTTATTTATTTAATTTACGGGTCCTTGGTGAAGTAAATCTGTGTGCAGATTAAAGCTCAGAGTATTATCTATCATTACGCCAAGAGATTTGATTTGGGAAGCTTACGTAAGACTGGGGCACGAGCATGATTGGTCGTCAATACAGGTGTGAGCTGTGATGAAGTAATTGCCATGAATGGTCCAAGGAATGTTT
Organism: Hyposmocoma kahamanoa; assembly: GCF_003589595.1. Lineage (NCBI taxonomy): Eukaryota > Metazoa > Arthropoda > Insecta > Lepidoptera > Cosmopterigidae > Hyposmocoma > Hyposmocoma kahamanoa. The sequence goes on from NW_020653492.1 coordinate 4,726,508, forward strand.
TTAATTGAAAAAGGAATAAATTTTCCTACATTTAGTGTCGTAAAGTGAAGCCACTCTGAGCAATGTCATACACCTCTTGCCAAGTATCTCCATGAAAAATAAGGGCAGTGTCATCGGCAAATGTTACTCTTTTTCCATTATGGAGCTGGAGATCACAGAGGTCGTTCATGTAGGTGAGGAACAGTGTGGGGTCCAAAACACTTCCTTGCGGAACGCCGTAAGCTATGGGCAGGTCATGACTAATTACCTCACCCACACTAACTCTTTGCCACCTATTTGTCAAGTAGTCGGTAAACAAACGAAGCTGATTATCCCTTATACCCATATATTCCAACTTCTGGAGCAGGAGTGGGACAGAGACTGTATTGAAAGTCTTGGCTGGATCTAAAAATATTATGATAACTTCTTTTCTTCCATCAAGTTTAGTGACAATTAAAATAAATAACGACACACTCATAGCCTCGCACCAGGGAAACCCTGTATCGCGGATGATATATAAATAATGATAATAAATATACTACGAATTAATACTGAAAATAAAAGATCAACAAAATATCCCATAAACTACTTTATTTTGATTACCACATGAGTATGTGGTAATCAAAATATATCATATTTTGTACATGCAGCGGTCTGCGGTCGCACTATAATATTTCCCAATGCTTTCCGATTTTGCGTTTGCTTGTCGGTACTTGAATCACCAGACCGCTACTGAATTATCCTCTTTCAAACAAAAAAATAATCATCAAAATCGGTTTACGGAGTTATCACGTAATACACATACATACAAAAAAAACACAGTCGGTTAAAAAGATAAGTCTCAGCTAACATTTCCACAAAAACATGAAAAATAAACCATGCCATTTAAAAGTTAAAAGCTACTGGTTTTCTTTTTTTTATAAATGTAATAACTATAAAGAATTTCTGAAGATTGAATTCCACTTAAACTTCTATAAAATTATCCGTAAAAGAGTTCAACACAAGAAGCATATCTTTCATTTCGGCTTCTACTAAAAATTTTACAACCCCGCTTGGTTGAAACGATCGTAATAAAAACTATACGTGTTACTACTGCTCTAGTACGACTGGTAGAACTAAAGATAAAATAAGATTTTTACACAACAACAACATAATTAACTTAAGTTTTACTACCTCCGTGGCCGAGCGGTTACCATACTGGTAGATGTCTCAGGTTCCATTCCCGGGCCGGGAGAAATATTTGTCCATGGCACCCGCGAAACAGGGTTTCCCTAGTGCGGGACTATGACTTTGTGTGTTATTATATACCAAGTGACTAGAGATTACTCTGAGAAGAATGAGCAAGAAACTTTAGAGGTTAAAAAAGTCAGACTATAATTCTAAATAATAACAGTCACTATAGCGAAATCATCTAGGATGATATATATTAGGTATGGTTTATGGGTTTTGTGGATATGGTTATGGTTTGTGTGAAATTACTCCACTAGTTTGTTATAATTATTAATACAAAGATCCCTCACTCAGAAAAATAGGCTAAAAAGTCGTGGAAAATCCAAATACAAAGAAAGACACGACAACAAACCACAGACATATATGCCTGTGCAACAAACACATAGAAAAATTAGCGAGGTCCGCTGGTTCGTTCCGTGGCTTAGTTGGTATAGAGTCTGGCACGGTATGCTAGAAGACGTCGGTCCGAATCCGGCCGGATCGAAGAATTTTTTTCTGAGTGTTCGATCTTTGTATTAATAATTTATAACAAATATCTTTTTAGGAAATGGAATGGAATAGGAAACTATTCTTCCGGATTAGAATTTTTCCAAACAAACCAACGTTTCGGACCTTTACAGGTCCCATGGTTACTGTTGGTTGACTCATTCTGGCAGTATCAGTCAGTTTAAATCCCGAAAAATAGTTTCATTTCCTATGTGTAACAATCGCGAAAACCTAAGAACTCGATAAATATCTCTTTATTTATTTGAAGTAGTTTGAAGTAAATCGCTCAATCAGCATGTGGTGTAGCATGTAACAAGTTCCAAACCTATTTGCACACAAACAATTCACAATCACAAATCAACACGCGTCGGGAGTCATTCCCGCCGCAGGAAAGCAACGGCAGCGTTGAAACATTGAGTTATGGATGGCAGTATTGCCAACCACCCGTCTACTATGATACAGGATAATTCTAATACATTGCAACGCTGTATATGTTTTTGTGCATTATTTTTGCTGCCAGTACATTTTTATGAGTAAATTAAGTAACAAGATGAATAAGTCGTGCGCCTGATGGTAAGCGACTTATCGTAAAAACCTGAGGGTCACTCACACTGTTCCCGTCACCCTGAGACATAAGTTGACAAAACCGGAGAATATATTAAGATTATCATTTCCTAAGTTTAAAACTTACATTAAAAGTATTTTAACTGCCTCTGTGGCCGATTGGTTACCACGGACTCCCACGCAGAGGTCCCAGGTTCGATTCCCGGGCCTGGAGAAATATTTATATGGCTTACAATTATTTCTCTCGTGAGTTTGGGTGTAATTTGTGGTTGTCTATGTGTGTCCATGGCACCCGCGACACGGTTTCCCTAGTGCGGGGCTGTGTTGAGTGTGTGCGTTATTATTATTATGTTATTTTAATCGAAAAGTCATATTACAAAATTGAAGAGTATGTTTTAGATAAAGAAGTATGGAAAAACAAGAAGAGCCTAGATTCCATATCCAATTATATGATTCAAAGTGTATTCCATAGCATTTAAGTTTATTTGAAAAGAGCAATCCCTAGAGTTTCTTGCTCGTTCTTCTCAGGAAGGTCAGCTTAGTGAACGAGCAGTACTTTAAAAAGTAGCTTAAAAATGGCGTTTTCAAGTTTAAACATTTTACGCTTGAAAAAGTCAATTAATGATTATTAATGTATATAAATATATCTCTTTATATATATATATATATATTCTATTCTATTTTTGCCGCCATGCAGTAATGTTTATTACGTCTTGCTGGTGAAATTGTAGGCACATGGGGCAGTATAAAGCAAAAATGGTGGACTGAACTCAAATTTGCGGAACTCCGCGAACTGTTGGCACACGTGCCATGCAAACTTAGAACTTCTACTGTACTTATTGTTCTGTGGGCGACACCATGCAAATCGGTGCGCAAGCCTCTCGATCACTGCGGTCGTCTATGTGTAATGAAGTTTATATTATATAGCTGTCTCTTTGTAGAACTTACATATTTCTGCCGCCAAGCAGTAATGTGAGTATTAACTGCGTGGATGGCACTACAACTGTTATGAACAGGCATGTAGCTTACAATCAGGCGCACGACTTGTTTGGTTCCGTCACTTGATATTGTAAAAAACGACGTATCCATGGCAGTACTTCCCTGGACGAACTCTTTCACAGTAACTCTACTGCTACTAATGCTCCACTACTGAGCTCAGTCTTATTGCGAAAAATAAACTATTAAATTACAATCGCGCTGATTAGCCATTTTTAATGCACACAGTACTGTGTCACGGGTTATGGGTTAGACTAGGTATCGTCTTTTTTGTTGCCAACACATAGGCTGGCCATTGGCCGGTGGAAATGTCTGCAACAGCAAATGCGCGTGTTTGAGGAGGATCGAGGATACAAAAGGAAAGAAGTTCTTACTAGTGAGTATGCTATACTATGTTTACTAAAATGTCAAAATTAAATGCCAAAAACATTGACTTACAATTATATGGACGTCGGGTCCGCGCTAAAAAGTGTCCGAACTTATAGGGCGTTAAAATCGTAAACTAAAACTAAATTCACGCTTTAGTCTTCGTTTGTTCGACTCACAGCAAAATTAGACAGTACTGCGATGACATTACAATTTAAATTCAACGTTTTAGCTTTTTCATTTTCCTTTACATGTGACTACGTTTAAATAGGTTGACGTGGGACATTTTTTTCGTGGTTTTTGTATTAGACCCGTCGTCCATTTATTTGTAAGTCATTGGCCAAAAATATGAAATCGAACAGTTTACAAAGAAATGTAATCGTACTCTAAAGAACATAGCAATACCATTACGCCAACTTTATTTTATGGTAGTTTTCCATTATTTTTATAAACTGCCATATTTGTTTATCAACATTATGAAGAAAGACAAGAAAAAGGAAACAAAAACAAAATAAAAGCAGAACGGGTAAAAAGTAAGTTGGTGTTACGGCGCGTGTACACGCTAAGAAATTTGACGACTCTGCTACAGAAAAGATGTGAATGGTCTTGTACACGACAAGAACTTTGTCGGATCTAGTCGCGAAAATATGTCGTGTCCGTTGCAGACAAGAAAATGATAAGTATGTACACGATACGAATGCTTTCGGGCAAACGTGTGTAGGATAAACGTGTCAGTGCATTAACGAGTCTACTAATTATTTTTCCTCCGATATAAATGCATTACTATGGAAAGATAAATACGCATAAATCATATACTATCTAAGTATCTACCTAATAATAATTTTAAGAAATGTATACTTAAAATAAACGTTTGTATTTACCGTATTCATTTTTTTTTGTATTTGTCTCATCTTGAAAATCTTCCTTAAGAATAATAAATATAATTATTTCTCCCCATGCCTCAAAAGTACGTCGTTTATCTTTATAAATCTCTAAGGTTTTGTCCTACAATACGGGTCGTTCATGTACTAAATTTATAAGTAAATCATGCATTTTATTCGTCACAACAAAATTAGTGGTGCAACAATGATACTTTGCAACACCACTCCACGCGCATAAATGTTCGTTTACTGACAATGCGCCCTATACAATAGCGGCAGAGCGCGTCGAGTCGGGGGTAGACAAGATTTTTTCTTGTCCGGCGCTGAGCCAGTGTACACAGTTCGTGTGTAGAAACGACACGAATTCTTGCAAAGACCCGGCGACTTTTCTTAACATGGACACGCGACGTAATATTACAGTAGAATCGATAGGTTCCCAATCTTTTTGGCTAACTGCCCCTTTGGGCAAGATAAAAAAATTCAACGCCTACCACCACAAAAATAATTGAAACAAATACATGAATATTTTTTGTGTAGTACAAATCGAAAATTTAAAGTTTCTTTTTTTTTTCAAATGCGATATCACCCCTGGACAGCATCAAGGCCCCCAATTGCTTCCGAGGCCCGTAAGGCTCTTCAGCGCCCACTGGGGGGCTGTAGGTGCCACTTTGGGAAACTATGGTGTAGAAGATAAAGATTATAATATATTGCGTTACTCAAAAATATCTTCCTTTAATACAATAGTGATTTATTGCAGTTTATTCTCCGTTCGGACAAACAGTCATAGGGAGATTTACTTTCTGTCCAACAGTGTCATACCGTTACCCTTAGAATAATAACGCATAGAAACCTAGTCCGCACACGCTAAGTGAGGCAAATTGAAGCGCTTCCAATGGGCCTACACGAGCTGGCGGGTCGTCAGTGCTCAAGGTCAATTTGCACCGCGAACAGCTCAAGAATTTTAGCTAAAAATGACGAAATGTGCGGCAAATGAGTGTAAAAATACGTCAGACACACATAAAATAGATACTAACATCACATTCCACAAGGAAGTAACGCGTTTCAACTTGTGTTTTTATATAAATATTCACTAAAACCGAAAATTAACCTACTACTAAAACTAGCCTACATGAATTTGATATTTGCCTCACTTGTGACAGTTCGTTCGATATGAAACTATCATTCTATGCGTTATTTATTCTAAGCCGTTACCATTTAAAACTTCAGCGTGCTAAACTCTTCAAAGCGTTGCGAGAAAAGAAATATCGTTTTCAACAACCTGTCTGCTTACGTGCTAAAATTTCAACCACTTTTCGCATAAAAACAACGTAAAACTTCGTTGAAAAGGATCAAAGTTTCGACGGACATCAGTCCGAGAGCGCTGGACGTATTCCAAAATCCAACCCGTGTGCCTGTGGGGCCATTATAAGTTGCTGATGTACCCTCGAAACTTTCATGTATGTCTGTAACACATACACAAAACCTATAGTTCGTTAATGTACAAGTTTGGTGAGTATGTTAGGGACAACTTGCTTAATTAGGATGGAATGCAAAATTAACGTAGTTTGGAATGTAAAACATTTACAATCAAAAACTAAAGGTAAATATACACTATAAATGTGCAGCAGAAATCAGAAAAAAAGTCTGGTATTTAAATACCCTAACCTCCGGTTAAAAAAACCGACTTCAAAAGTCATTCATTCCCTAGTTTACTACCCTTAGAGGTGGAATATTTTCTTCAAATTTAAATGGAACCACTTCTAAGGTGCCCTCTTTCCAACAAAAAAAGAATCATCAATATCGGTTCACAAATGGCGGAGTTATCGCGTAACACAAAAAAAACATACAGACGAATTGAGAACGTCCTCCTTTTTTTGAAGGCTGTTAAAAATACTTCTGCTTTAAGAGCCGATACACCCTTAACTGGCTTTGGTTGATTCCGTATAACATTGAAAGTATTGAATCAATCACTGTGGAAAAACATATATAGTAAAATTGAAAATATACATTGAGTAGTATATGATATGAAAAGACGATTCCTCAAAATTTTACAAGACAACCGCTATATTCAATAGGCACTTCACATTATATCAATGTTTTTTTTTACATAAACTTAACTAAATAGAACACGTATAATATGCGATGTGCATTTTTCAAATTGATTTTAATTTCGTTCACAATAAATAAACACACAAAAAAACACTAGTATCCCTGCCTCTCGACCCGACCAATAGAATCGATTTAGTACGGGAAAAATTTGAATTCACAATTTACTCCTACAGCTGTAATTATAAATTCACATACCAAACAGGTTATTTTAGATGCATTATTTACTTTATTATGTATATTATTATTCTTAATGTATAATTTTACGCATAGTCGTTATGTATTTTCTTTTAAATAACTTAAGAGGGAGCAGAGGAAAAATTCCTAATCTTGGATTTGATTTTAGAGGGGTATATCCACTTTAAAGCTAAAAATAAAATATTGTATGAGAACTACACGATATTTTCAAGCATATACATTAATTAGAAACAAAAACAATAAAGTTTCCTCGATAGATGAAAATCACGAAATGACCTCTAATTTTCACATTTTTTCGATTTATCCTCGAAATGCTACAGGTTATTAGGACAAAAATTAGATAATTAATTATATTTATGCATGATCGACAACTGTCACTACGTTTTTTTTTAATCCCTTTAGTTTTAGAGTTATTCCGCTAAAACGAATTTGGTACTTTTAATGAGCAAAATTCAACATCTCCTGTCGCATGTCACGCGAACTTCAGGCATATATGTATTTGTTTCACAAATTTGGGCGGCGCCAACGGCAAAATTTTTTTGCCATGAGAGCTCTTAATCCCTCTCGTTGGTTCTGATTGAAAACAGCGCCTTAAGAATCTTTGGCATGTGCTCAGTCAGCGTCCTTTCACTGCTATGACAATTTTCTTTCGGCTCACCAGAAAAAAGTATAAAAAAAATTATATACAGCAAGAGAGTGAAGTGTACGAGTGTTGTATATCGCGTAGATCGTAGATAGTAGATCGCGTCGCGGGGATTTTAGTGTGCATGTGTATCTGTGTACGAGTATGTGTATGAAGTTAAGTTTGTTGATAATAAATAATATAACAAATCGTCGTCTTAGTTTCTCAAACTCGTATCTTATAGCACAAAGTTACCGAAATTCCAGTAATGAAATGAATATACAAATTTTGCAAGGTTTATTTCACATCACATTTCCTTTATATTCATACACTGGCTTTTACCTATTCTTAAAGTTTTGCCATCTCCAAATAATCACTCTTTATAAGATACGAGTTTGAAGAAGTAAGACGACGAAATATGGATCGTAGTAGGATAAGTTTTGCTGAAGGATGTTGCTTCCCTGAAGTCAACCCTAACAAGTTGCAGTGTAGATTGGAAGCTTCAGATAACACCACAAGTGAGCTGCGTGTCACAGTTGCAAGTTGTTATGAATCGCAATTTTCTAACCGCTCACGCGATACATGCTGCCGTAGACGCATACCACACCTAGAGGTGCCGGTGATGATTTTATACCGATTTATCGGATATCGAAGTTATAACAGGTAAAAGAACTAATACTAATTGCTATTTCGGTAACTAAAATAGCAAACCATAAAGTTTTTAATGCCTGGGTCTGTCATTTAAAAAAAAATAAACAACTTCAAAAATACGTCACGACAATCGTGTGTGTTATTGTTTGGGCTGGTGATTTCGGTGTTTATTTATTGAAAACATACCGTAAATAGCGTTTTTTAAGTTTACCCTGAATATAAATGTTTATAAACGTATAGTTTAAGGAGTAATTTCGTGATAAACGTTAGAACCACTCAAACGGAATATTATCATATTTACCCAAGTACAGCAAAAATTTCATTAGTGCTTTTTAAGTGCAGGATTTGCGGTGTATTACTGCATTTTATTTGAGATGTTTTTGTTGGTAGTACGGAGGGTATTTATTTAGCAATGCAGAATAATAATTTTTATTTATAAAAACTTGTATTTAAACTGAATTCTTTTCTAATTTGCGAAACCAAATAGCCGCCATTTTGCGGTAGGATGAGCGCATCGCGTGAGCAGCTAATAAATAAATAGTTTTGCGCGAGTGAAACTCTACTTTTTTTAAACATCTTTTTGCATCCAGCTCCCGTGCTAGTCATATTACTATGACTCATAAGACTATTTCCAATTCAAAAATAATACTGGCCATTATAGTAACACACTCCTTGTTTATTCTTTTTTCAAAATTGGTGACACTATTTTGTTTATTACGTCACGCTTTGCAGGGATAAAATGGCGGAAGAAAAAAGCGAAATGTTTAAAGATGAACTACAACTTATTTTTTAACAGACCCTTTCTAACTTCTAATTTCCTTTCTAAGAAATATAATAAGTACGTTTCCTATTTACATTTCCTGTGTAATTTCTTATTTAAATAATCTCAGTACAGAGTGCTAAAAAACCTTACTATATCTTTTACCGTATTATATCTTTTTGCCAAGTTTTAGTGAAATCGGTTACCGAAAAGTGCGCAAAACCGGATTCATAATTCGGCACAATACGGGACTTAACACAGGAGATAATAAAAATCGGTGCTCACTGCTTCAAACAATTACATTATATGCTCACTGGCTTAAAATATATTGAGAGAAAAATTAAATGCGACCACCACAGAGGCATCCTCTTTCCAACAAAAAAAGAATCATCAAAATAGGTTCACAAATTAGTTATCGGTAACGGATACGATAAACGATAACGGAGTCAGATTGAGAACCTCCTCCTTTTTGACGTCGGTTAAAAAAGTAACCATGGTCATGGTCGACTTTTATGTCATACATAAAACTAGTACATTACATACATATCGTTGTAGATTAATTGTATATAGGTAGATTACTTTTTAGGCGCCCTTCGTACATTACCCATAGTAATTTTGGCTATTTACCTACCAGGTATTAAAACCGATATTAATATTTTAAGCCATGGGAGAGGCGAGAGTGTAACCTTTAGACTGCCACTGACCAAAACTAGTTTTGTTACCTCGACGCCAAGTCCAGTGATGTACCACGTTATGAATTTTAACCCTATATTGAATAATATATATACAATTCTCCCAAGTTAAAAAAAACATAACTGAAGATCATAGAAGCGAGGTTTAGTTAGCCATGGCCCCGGCTAGTCCGAAGATTTTCAAACGGTACGTTGATAATTTCACAATATTACCTAAAGATAGCATGCTTCCTTTCTTGGACCATCTTAATTGTTTCAGTACTAAGATCCAGTTTACTATGGAACAAGATAATTGTGGTACTGTAGCTTTCTTAGTTGTTTTAATTAAAAGAAATCCTAATAACACCTTAGGGCACACTGTTTCGAAAGAAACCCCACACGTATAGGTACCGCAATGGTAATTCCCATCACCATCCTAGCAAATCTTTGTTTCAGAGAGCACATGGTGTCTGCGACAGTAATCATAAGGCAGGGGAACTCCAACATATAAAGCTAGTCCTACATGAGAATAAGTTGAAGATTCCACGCCAATGCCGCAGGCCCTGTGTGAAACCACCAACAGTCGAGCGAAGACCTGCCATTTTACCTTACGTGAGAGGTGTCACAGACGAGATCGGAAGAGTACTCTGGCGTGCATCTATCAATACCTATTTGAGCCCCTGAGGAAGATTTCTCAGTTCCTGAGACCCGTGAAATGTAACATCCCCTTACAGGATGCAGGAGTTTACAAGCTTAACTGTGAGTGCAATCTCTCTTATATTGGACAAACGAAGCGACTTATTTGTACCCGCGTGAAAGAACATTATAGCTGATGTCAAACAGCGTCGCGTAAACAAGTCTGCAGTCTGTGAGCATGTCATAAATAAACCTATACATTCCATGATGTTTGACAAACCCCACGTCCTTACAAAAGAAGTCCGTTATCTACCCAGGATGCTGCGAGAGGCCATTGAAATTAAAAAACTTCCTAATTTCAACAGGGAAGATGGTTTCTCCGTACCGTCAGTTTGGGATCCAGTATTTCCTCTGATGAAAAATCCCAAACAGACGTAAAACTGCAGTACTAATTAATAAGTCTGAATTTATTCTAATTTCCATTATTAATTAATAATAATTTTAACTTAATGCAAATTAATTCAATAGAATAATTAGTAAAACGTAATGTAGCGTAAATTGGAATGTTTCTTTGTAAAACTAAAAATAAGGTATTTAATTAATAACTTTTGTAACTATAGTGTAAAAATAGGGTGGTTTGCATTAATATTAGACATAACTGGTTGATGACTGTACAACCTCAGTCAACTGTGACCATGGGACCTGTAAAGGGCCCGAAATATTGGTTTGTTTGAAAAACAAATATACGCGATTTAAATCTGGAAAAATAGTTTCATGTCCTATGCGTTACAGTCGTGAAAACCTAAGAACTCGATAACTGAACATAAAATACATGATTCCATACTTAACTAGAAATTTACAAATAACACATGGTTTTATTGACACTTTAAAGCGTCTACGGCAGTTTAAGGATAATAGATATCCATAATAACAATTTATTGTTGTCTATAAGTAGAAGGTTTTTTTTATTATACTAAGTGATGGAACGACTAAGTCGTGCGCCTGGTGGTAAGCGACACGCTTATCATGACAGTTGCAGTGCCGCTTAGAGTTTTAAATCGCAAAGATCTAAGAAGATGTAACACTGCGTTCGACACCCTGAGACATAAGTTAACAAGTCTCATGTGCCTGTAATTTCTCCAGCACCCTTCAGAACCGGAACGCAGTAATGCTTACATAAATACACAGAAATATGTGGCAGTACTTCCCTGGACGAATTCTTTCACAACTCTACTGCTGCTAAAGTTATGACGGTGATGTTACAATAGCCTAATTTAAACAGATTTTTGGGTATACGATGATGACGATCTATTACGATGACCCAATAAACTGTCTCGAAAAAACAAACCATAATACAAGCAATAATAAACACATTGTCCAAATAGCTACGGTTTTATAATACTTATTTTAAAATAAAATCAACCCTATAAACATTAATTTACATTTACGTGTCAATAGAAGCATAAAGTCCGTTATTCAGGGACCAAACAAATTGCACGACAAAACCGTTCGAATGAATTGTATCCATGGACGTTGTACAAAATGTTATTGGATATTTGCATCGCGGATTAAGCCTGCGGCGGGAATGTATGATTTTAACATTGTTATTTAAATTTCGTGTGTAGTTTGTAAATCTATGTGGTTATGTTAATTTTAGTACTACAATTTGTATTCTGACCTAGAATCCAAGAGATTTTTTGAAAACAAGGAAAAAGCCCTACGTCATCTGTTCGAAAGTCACCCGCTCCCGGTCACCGCCTCGAGCCCGTATATCGTAATAGCAAATTTGTATAGAAATATTAGAATAGAATTTAAGTTTGTAATAGGTGTACGAAGCGAGGAAGGGTGAAGGAAGATGCTTGAATCTCCAAATGCGCAACAGCGTTTATTGACGTATTCGTATGATTGACATAGAAGACGTTATCACGCTCATCCTCGATGTTAGCTCACCGTCCCATCTGGTGGAAGTGGCAACCGACGTGAAAGTACTGGAATGCAACTCATAGGCCCTATAATTCGATACAAACCATTTTTCTTAATGAATGCTATTTTGCAGTTGGCCGCTGATGGCCTTTACTGCGCCACCGGAGAAAAAGGGCGAGCTGAAGGCTCATAACCCCTAAAATAAACTTAAAGCTAAGTAGCGGGCCTGAGGGCGCCCAAGTGGGCACGGACCTCGGCTCAGGGCGCTACTGGAGACTTCCGCCAGAAGGGCGTGCTGTTGGAGAGAATCTACCAGTGTATATGCTGAAATGAGGGGCTCTACGACCTCGCCGACGAGGACGGTGCGTGCGGGACGTGACTGACTAGCGATCTGGTTGGCCTTCAAAGTGGCGAGAGTGGTAGGGTCATCAGGGTCGTTGAGGACTTCCCTTGGCCGACGGGTCCTACGTAGTAGTGAAGTTGTTCCCTGAGGGGGTCGTAAGAGGATGCAGCCACCACGAGGGGGTTGGGGTGGTGAGGAGCAGAGTCGAAGTATTTCCTCGATGCCTGTTTCATGAGCGATACAAACCAAATTCGTGTTGCAATTTAAACGGTAATTTAGTTAACACTTCAATAGCGCGTTCTATTTTGATCGCCACGCCATCTAGCGGCAAGGCGAGGTTACTAATATTTTTTGTACGTGGTGCTGCAAGTTTATTTTATTGATATGCTGTTATTTACATAATCATATCTATGTAGTTGTGTGTACACTTCCCATTATGTCGGGTTTCTTTATCTTATTATTTATTGTTGTCAGTGGTTCACTCGCCCCGGGCTTGCTGAAAATCAGCGTCACGAAACGATTTAAAAAAACCGTTGCAAGAGAAAACAAAAAAGAGAAATCAAATATCCTTAGCATCGATATTCGATCTTAACGTTGTCTTCGGATTTGGAAAAACAGAACACAATCTATAAATTGATGTAGAGTATAACACGCTCCATGGCACATCTCTCATTCTGTGCACTGTATTCTTGTAATAACTAAGTCATTTTTATTGAAAACTTGAAAATTTAAGTTCCCGCGTAATCGTTTTCCTTGCCGACACCGCCATCAAAACGTAATTTCAACACCTGTTATTAATGGTATATAAAGTGATCAGAAGGTTTTGATTCGTTTATTATTTCTAGACTTGTCTGCTTACAATATTTATTGACATTGAATTTCTATGTTTTCGCCATTGCTACACATTGGAAATTAAACTATTTTCTCGTATCTATAAATCGTATTTATATGATTTATGGCTTAAGATATTTATTTCTCAAAAGAATACTAATTCACTTAGCGAGAAATACAAGGTATGAGAAAACTTCTACAGAGAGTACAATGTTGGCGTAATATTCAAATGAAGGTATACAAGTAAAATTTGGTGTTCTACAAACTAAAACAGTCCCTAATCAAGTATTACATATCAATTGTAATATGACACTAATAGCAATTACTTAGAAATCAGAAATCAGAAACATTTATTGTATGAATTCGTAAAATACAGGTGTTACTTACAAGTGATTAGATCCACAATTCGTAGCCAAATCTGGCGTAAAATATCTTAAAAACTTAAATGTCAAAAATTTAAATCATAATTAAGTTAATTATACAATTGTCACATATTTGATGTCTTTATATAAAATTCGTTAAGATTGTCAAAAACTTTGTCAATTAACCATTTTTTAAACAAGCTTTAATTTTATCACCATTTAAACATTTCATTTCCATTGGAAGTCTGTTATAAATTCTGATCGCTGTTACATAGATGCTGCGGTCAAAGATCGTGCTGTTTATTTTAGGGACGACAAGACGGTGCTTGTTTCTGACGTTAACGGTTAAAATTAGATATATTAGTAAAGAAGTTGCTGTGATTACATACAAAAATACATATTCCCAAAATAAATATTCCTGTTAAAGTCAGGACAATCACTGGGCTTAATATTGATTATGCGTAAGCATCGTTTTTGTATTGTGAATATTTTAACCTCATCGACAGAGTTTCTCCAAAAAATGACACCAATGATACTATTAAAAGAAATAAACGTATATATAGATATTTGTTTTATCAAAGAAACCTTCGTTATGACGCATTCCAAGGTTGTTTGCATGAATTTTAGACATAAGTGGTTGATGACGTTATTGTCCCAATAAGCCAATGACCACGAAACCTGTGAAAAGCCCAAAACGTTGATTTGTTGAAGAAAACAATAATAACCCGATAAACTAGTTGTAGAAGGTACGCATATAGACCGTCTACGATAGTAATTGTAGAGCTCCTTGTGAAAGAGTTCGTCCAGGGAAGTACTGCGGTCTTTGCTATTTGAAGCTCTGCGTGGCACTGCAACTATTAAAGACATGCTTGTAGCTAACCATCAGGCGCACGACTTGTTCCGTCACTTGATATTATAAAACAAAGTCCATTCTTACAGCAGTAGCACTCCTTGTGAAACTTGTGTACCTAGTTCTGCCGCCAAGCAGTAAAGTGAGCATTAAAACGTTCCGGTTTTGAAAGGTAAGAGTGTTAGTGAAACTACTTCAACTTTAGATTTCGGGGTGACAAGAGCAGTGGCAGTGCCCATCAGATCTTTGCGATTAAAGCTCTGAGCAGCATTGCAACTGTCATTGCTAGGTGTGTCGCTTACCACCAGGTGCACATATTATAAAATAAAATCATATTATGCCTATATATTACACCCATTCATACACATACAAATTATACATTTTATTTAGGAATCTTAGAATAATAACGCATAGAATGATAGTTTCATATCAAACAAACTGTCACAAGAGAGGCAAAAATCAAATTCATGTAGGCTAGTTTTAGTAGTAGGTTAATTTTCGGTTTTAGTGAATATTTATATAAAAATACAAGTTGAAACGCGTTACTTCCTTGTGAAATGTGATGTTAGTATCTATTTTATGTTTGTCTGACGTATTTTTACACTCATTTACCGCACATTTCGTCATTTTTAGCTAAAATTCTTGATCTGTTCGCGGTGCAAGTTGACCTTGAGCACTGAAGGCCCGCCCGCTCGTGTAGGCCCTTTGGGAGCGCTTCAATTTGCCTCACTTAGCGTGTGCGGACTAGGTTTCTATGCGTTATTATTCTAAGTTAGTAATCTCTAGTGCTACCCATCTTTTGCAGAAGTTCGAAAAGATATCAAATGTAATTGCGGCAACTTGCTTATCTTAAATTAATTATTACATCAAAACCACAATCTTTCCGTCGTAAATTGAGAAACTCCCGAAACGAAATTACAAAATTTAATCAATTAAAATTTAACTTCCGCCGAACAATTGAGATAAGGAAAACAAACGACTGTTGTTATTACAGGTGAATACACAGACTTAAATTCTAGTGTCTGAGAACTAACAATGGGTTATTTGAGAAATATCGACAAATTTTGTAGGCATTCAAAAATAGACATAAATTGAAATGAACAGAACTTAAATTTGATAAAAATTAATTACAGACATGGCAATACTTGTTTGTGACATCACAATAGTAATGCCAGAAAGGGATGGAACATCCCACTACCTTTACCTTTAAGAGTAAACCTGTTGGTTTAGTTGGGATTTTGTTTAATAGTCGTGCATCTGGTGATTGGGGACACGGCAGTCCATAACAGTTGCAGTGCCACTCAGAACTGTACGTCACAATGATCTGAGAAGCACTGCCACTGCGTTCGTCACTCTGAGACACAAGTAGACAAGTTATATGCGCCTGTAACTCACCGGCACCCTTGCCCTTCTGAACCGGAACGCAGTAACGCTCACATTACTGCTTGTTGGTAGAAATAGGTAAGGTGGCAGTACTTCCCTGGACAAACTCAACTTCGAAGCTATTGCGAACTAATAATAGCGAACGTGGCTATTTCTTCGAAAAAAATTCGAAGAAATAGCCAAGGACGACGACAGGTAAATATAAACATTGTTCCTTGTTATCTTGTACGTTTAGAATAGAATAGAACGAGATGGAGGACCGGAACAGCCTATACATTTCTGGAGTTATATATGGGCGAAGAACTCTCTTCATGTGACATGACAAGCGAGCTAAAATTATACATAGTTATTTTTAAATAAGTTGAAACTTTTTGAGTTTGCAGCAGCAAAGCCTCTTGTGAAAGATCACACGAGGCTTTGCTGCTGCAAGAAACATCGTATAGAACAAGGCGTATATATTTTATAAATACTTATAAATTACGAACTGGACGCCTAAGACAAATCACGGGTCGGTTTGGCTCAAGAGACGAGAGGAGGGATCAGAGGGAGACCTTTTGCCCAGCAGTGGCACATTAGCCTAATTGTAATTGTAACTTATAAAATATAAATAACTTTTGAATTATAACATCTTTACAATTTTGACTACTCAATTTATTTAACAGAAAAAAGTATTTTCATCACACCGTAACGTCCTAAATTATGCCCACGGGCTTTTTTATAACAGTGTCGCTTTATGGATTTTTTACGTCAAGATTAAGCAAAAAATTTTTATACTCTGAACGTATGTCGCTTAAACATGAAGTATAAAAAAAGTATTTATTTTGTGAATTCAAATTCTGCAGTATTTTTTGAATTTGGAAATCATTTATTTTATATCTAATAAACATTGCATACATGCGTCTGTCTATCTATGGAAGAATAGCTGGCCATCTGTTGATAAAAAAATCAAAAAGACTGCCCATTGCAAAATCCGTAATTATTGTGTTGTGAACTAGATTTATTCATTAGTAATTTCTTATACACAATGTAATATAACAGAAAAAAGCAATTATTCGTCCATAATATTATTGTCAAATTCTTTCCTCTTGGTGCCATGACAATTAAGTAATAAAACTTGCTGCTGTAATAATACACACTAAGATACATAAAGATAAAGATAAATTTATTTCAATATAACTTAATCCAATACAAACAAGTAAAACAAATGTAAATAATGCTATTATAGTATTGAAATAAGAATTAAGAAGGGAATCTAAATTATACATTCTTCATAGTAAAGCTATACATTTTAATACTAGCATCTTATGTAATAAACTAAGTAAATGTATACCTGTATTTCAGGCATCTGTTTTGGCAAATTTCTTTATATTACAGCTTAAAAATAGATTTTCTATATTTAGATTTTCTATACTACCAAAATGCTCAAAATAATAGTGTTTAATTTTGCAAAAGTCTTTGTTTAAGTCAGCGCCAATAACTGGCCTGTGTGTACGTCTCCGTATATTCTAAAAATATTCTGTATTTATTGTAACAGGTAAAGATAAGACCTCTAACAAACAATAGAAACAATTGACGACACCCGTCAATTGTTTCGAATTCGGGCTGGCCAATCGGAGCGCAGTTGTCAACGTTATGAATTGTCAGAATAGTTTTCAAACAAATTAAATGACATTTCGTCTCTATTTCAGAGACATATAAAGTATATACTCGACGTAGCAAATAGAGGAACGTCGTTTCTGCTGACCCTTAGAATAATAACGCATAGAATGATGGTTTCATATCAAACGAACTGTCACAAGTGAGGCAAAAATCAAATTCATGTAGGCTAGTTTTAGTAGTAGGTTAATTTTCGGTTTTAGTGAATATTTATATAAAAATACAAGTTGAAACGCGTTACTTCCTTGTGGAGTGTGATGTTAGTATCTATTTTATGTTTGTCTGACGTATTTTTACACGCATTTACCGCACAATTCGTCATTTTTAGCTAAAATTCTTGATCTGTTCGCGGTGCAAGTTGACCTTGAGCACTGAAGGCCCGTCCGCTCGCGTAGGCCCTTTGGGCGCGCTTCAATTTGCCTCACTTAGCGTATGCGGGCTAGGTTTCTACGCTTTATTATTCTAAGTGCTGACCCATCTCGGTACCGCTATGTGGAAATGTTAGTAATTTTCTCAGAAAGTTAGGTTTGCCTACGAATCCCTTTCTTCTCCGAAACTACTTTCCTGTTCCCACAGCACTCAACGCTTCATTTTCTCACAACACTCAAAACTTCCATTATTCCCCTGAAATAGGTGTCTAAGGTCGTATAGCCCTGGCGATAGGCGATTATTCTGTGTAACTGGCTCGACTAATCTAGCCGGGATTTGTCTAATTGCGAACCGATTTACTGTTTAATAGAACCCATTTGAAGTTTCAAACTTCGTTTTCGTTCACTACGCCCCAAGGAGCAGCGTTTATTTGAGCTTTAAGAGTATCATTGGCTACTTTTATTGTTAACCGTGGTAGCTTATTGACCTGCCGCCTCTCGAGTAGAGGGTCATGTGCTCGAATCCGGGCTTGCACCTGTGAGCTTTTAAAATATGCTAAATTTAATCTGAAGTTTACCATGAGCTTTTCGATAAAGAAAACTTCGTGTGGAAACCGCACACATTTGCAATGCAGTTTAGTATGTGTAAAGTTCCCAATCCGTATTTGGTCTAGCCTTTTTTTTTAACTAACTACAGCCTAAGACAAGGACACATAAGAACGGTGGCAACCGTATCAGAAAACTCTTGCTTCAAAAAAGGCCGAAGACAGTTCGACCCGCCGTGGTACTTGGTACTTGGAGGCAGTATTTAAAACAAATTATATAGCTTGATGCGCTGATGACTGTACGTGACTTATTTATATCTACTGACCTGAGATATAGGGACTTTCAGGGAGACTACGGGCTCCCCAGTAAGACCAGAATGCCAAAATTTTAAATCTATTAAATAAAACCAAATAATACCATACCTAATCTTACAAGTACGACTGTCATTTTTACACTCGAAAGTATCACTATCAGTATCATAACTTCACTTAGCACACGTGCCACACAAACTCAGCACTTCTACTGAATTTATTGTACTGTGGTGTAAACCGTCAGGTTACCGAGGACGTCGAATAAATAGGTACTAGTACATACTTATCACCTATAAAACGAATGCATGTTTGTGCAAGAGTAGGTCTTTGAATTATCTGTAATTTCAATTTCGACGTAAAAACGTATTTTGTGTATCGTATTTCGTATGGTCCATGGTATAACTGACTGGAATGTATTTTGTAAATTATATTTCGTGGTGGCGGTTAGCGATCAAAAGATATTTGTATTTTCTATTTTATATATTGAATATGCCGAAAATTATTTGGTATTTCGTGTTTTAAACGTATACATGTAGGATTTTCATATTAAAACTCTTATGACTGCGTTAATTCTACTAAAAATTAGGTAACAATATAAGAGCGAATGACAAGAGTGAAGGAGACGAAAAGTGAGTGAGAGAATGAAAAAGAAGAACGGTGGGCGGATAGCAGTTAGAGCCATTGACTTACAATTATATGGACGTCGGGTCCGCGCTAAAAAGTGTCCGCACTTGTAAGGCGCTAAAATCATATACAGAGCGCCAAATTCCGCTTTAGTCTTCATTTGTTCTACTGACAGCGCGATACTGCGATGACATTACAATTTAAATTTCGAATAGGTTGACTTGGGACATTTTTTTCGTGGTTTTTGTATTAGACCCGTCGTCCATTTATTTGTAAGTCAATGGTTAGAGCAGATATTTTTTTGTACACGTGTCTCGTGTTTATTTGTTTAAATACGAGAAACAAATAATAATAACATAATAATAATAATTTGTTCTTATTACCATGTAGCATATATTTTGCCCAGGGACTATGTCTATTCACCATATCTATCCAACACGATTTTTATTTCTGGGTTACCAATATCACTTTCTAATTAAAGATATTCCAGTTTGAAATTTGAAAGCTTATGTTTTTTTTTATTTTGCGGTTGTGATATGATGAAAGTTCGGACGAAAACATTTTTTTATAATGGTATAGGCAAAAGGCATGAAGTTAAGCCATAACAAAAGGAAGCTGAGTTAATATACATTCCAAGGAGTGGTAACTTGGACACCAAGTGTTTTTTTGTGAAACTTGCTCTATTTACCTCTGACATCGTGAAATTTTTGTCAGGTTTATCATTTTCTCGGGTGGCTGGCAAACTAATATTTGGAGAAGGAATTATCCACTTTATTGTTTGTAAAAGTAATTAATCTCATATTGCAAATCGACCGAACAGTATATTTGATATTAAAATACCAACGTAAACCAATTTAATGTAATCCACCTATGCGTAGATACCATTGACTTACAAATAAATGGACGACGGGTCTAATACAAAAACCACGAAAAAAATGTCCCAAGTCAACCTATTTAAACGTAGTGACATGTAAAGGAATATGAAAAAGCTAAAACGTTGAATTTAAATTGTAATGTCATCGCAGTACTGTCTAATTTTGCTTGTTTCGCTGTCAGTCGAACAAACGAAGACTAAAGCGTGAATGACGCTCTGTATACGATTTTAACGCCCTATAAGTTCGGACACTTTTTAGCGCGGACCCGACGTCCATATAATTGTAAGTCAATGGTAGATACTGAAAATCTTTTTTTGGCGGCTAGAAGTCGCTCAACATTAAGAACTACGCGATTTGTCGTACATTACCTATTTATGTTTATTACTGTTGTTGACATTAAATTGACAACGATAACTAATTAACCGACTTCAAAAAAGGAGGAGGTTCTCGATTCGACTGTATGTTTTTTTGTATGTATATTACGCGATAACTCCGGTATTTGTAAACCGATTTTCATGATTCTTTTTTTGTTGTAAAGAGGGTACCTCCATAGTAGTCTCATTTCGTTTTGAAGAAAATCATCCACCTCTAAGGGTGGCTGATCACGCATGAACATTCATTTTTATAAATAGCGCCTAAATTTTACTTAAGGAGCAATTATTTTAATGGTTGATTTTGCTATTCTCCAATTCAAGGCGTTTTTCTCTCAATATACTTTGAGTAGTGAGAACCGATTTTTACTCATGTGTCAAGTCCCGTGCAGTGGCGAACTTGGGGATATTTCAATAAAACTTGGCAAATAGATGTAATTCCACGTACTTTTGAGGTCGGTTTTTTTGTACTCTGTACTGAGATTATGTTTACTAACACTGATTTGATACAGTTCAACTGTTTTTCTTTCATGTACTATTTTCCTCTCCTTAGTGAGGTAAAAAGTTGTGTTGTTTGCAGCAAAGTTGTTTTGCGTCTCGTACCTTGAAACCTTCGCTACGCTCAGGATTCTATTCTTAGGGCCGTATTCCAGAACTGTACCCAATGCTCAAGTCAGGATTTGAGCAGACTTGAGTATGATTTCAAGCACTGGAAGTACGACCCTAATGGCAAGGACTTGAGTATGATTTCTAGTGCTTTGAATCATACTCAAGCATTGAGTAGAGTTCTAGAATACGACCCTTAGATTCCGTCGCTTGCTCAGGTGTCTATAAAAGCACTCGCGTCAACAACTTTGCAGCCTTGTATAACAAATAACTATTTATTTCGAGATTTAGATAGGCCTTTAGTATAATTTGAAAAACCTAATTAATTTATTTTAAATGGTTATTGAATTGCTATTTAAAAAAAATTCAAATACGGTGAGTAGCGACATCTCTCGCCAGGGCCGGTAGCTGTAAAGATATCTAACTGGGCGATAAAACTTTCATAGATTTCTCATAGATGGCGCTATGACTAAAAAGTCGCTGAAAAACCCAATACAGAGACACGACGTCAAGCTCATACAAAATATCGTGGGATCCGCTGGTTCGTTCCTTTGTTTAGTTTGTATAGCGTCTGGCACGGTATCCTAGAAGACGTCGGTTCGAATCCGGCCGGATCGAAGGAATTTTTTCTGAGTGATCGATCTTTGTATTAATCATTATAATTTATTTTATTCAAACTTGTAATTATGACATTTCAAGACATTAAACAATTCTTTTAACGTTGATTTCGCCATTGTTCTGTGCGTAACATTAAGGAAATGTTCAAATTTTCGTCTTTCTCTTTATTTATAAACAAAAAGGGAACATTATATTTCAATTAATAGTATATTTCAACCAAATTCTACCAACTGATGACAAAGAACCTTTTCTAGGTTCTTTGTGTGTAGATTTGCGAGATTATGTAAATACCATTACGTAGCTATGTAAGTGCCCCTGTGATCACCACAAAAGCGAAGTTTCGGGGGTATAAGTAGTCTTTTCTACACATTTACTGCGCAATTAAGTAGAAACGAATACTTATTTATTGACTACAGTACCGGCACGCTATGATGACCGTTTTGACGGATTATAATAATGAGGTTAAATCTCAATTAATTATCGAACAAAATATGCTCAAATGTGAGTCGCATCTATCAATATTCAGATTTATAACTACTATTGCAAGGGGTAGCGGATTAAAAAGTTTTAATAAAACGAAAATAAAAATAGGAAATGAAACTGTTTTTCCGGATTTGTTTTTTCAAACAAACCGACGTTTCGGGCCCTTTACAGGTCCCATGGTCACGGTTGACTGAGGTGGTACAGTCTTCAACCAGTTATGTCTAATATTGATGCAAACTAAACAAAAAACTATGTGTAATAATCGCGAAAACCTAAGAACTCGAAAATAAAAATGTTTTGTAAGTCAATGACTTAATATATCGAATTCGGAACTGCTTTGTTTTGTATGGAGCATTGACGCGAGTTTGCCGGAGGTAGAAGTTGTGCTGGACAAAGATCCTATGTGACGATCGGTTCAAACATTTCGAAAAAAAAAAAATTATACATCCATAATTTTTTTATTACACGTCACTATTAACAACAACGTATACCAATTAGCCCATTCAACGTATTGTATACGCAAAGATAGGTATTGGCTGCGGCGAGGTTATTCAAAAATCTGTCTCTAGATGTCACTAGTGGCGACGAACGCTGAAAGCCAGTACACAGATCTATAACAAAAACGCAAAGGAGACCTTCGACGGCTCGATAACTGGACCCGTGGCTCAGATGGTAAAGAGCAATGCTACGGTGCAGCATGGATGTGGGTTCAAGACCGACCGGGTCGATAAAAAGAAAGGTGCGTTCCATCTTTGAATCCGTAATCAGAAACGAATACTGCCAAACGACGACGACTGTCGAGAACAGCCAGTTTATTTTTAGTCGTCGGGCGCAGTGGCAGTGCCCCTCAGATTTTTGCGATTTAAAGCTATGAGTGTCACTGCAACTGTTATGGACAGGCGTGTAGCTTACCATCACGACTTGTTCACCTCGCTAACAAATATTATTTAAAAAAATTGTCACTTAACCCTGCGTTTGAATGTCCGTTAGACAAGAAAAAGTTTGCGACAAAAGCGGAAACATAATTTGAACATTATTAAGTTGCGAAGTACCAAAAATTGCGGTACTCGGGATTTTTTTATTATTCATACAAGCCGAGGTCTGGGCGAAAGTGTAAGGAAGCCGGGAAAGTGTTAATTTTTAAGTGGGGAACAAAAATCTAAAGCTTGAAAGAGTGGGCTTGGCGAGGTACGGACATACGGGAGTATATTTCGTATTTTAGTGGCAGTATAGTGAAAGGGTTCGTTAACAAAGAGCTCTGTAATTTGACGACTTCGGTGACCCAACGGTGAATCGTGTAAATGTAGCAAGTAACAACTACGGATTAAAAATCAAAAACTTCATTATCGTATCTAAGACCTCTCTCTCTCTCTCATCTGAGCGTTGTCCCGGTTGCGTCCTCAGCAGTGTTGCTGCGGAGCCCGGGGTCCGCTTTCCTGCTTTTTCTCCTCCACTTTGCACGGTCTTCGGCATCCTTAGTGGTGAGACCATTGGCACGCATATCACCCTTGGCGACGTCAAGCCAGCACTTCTTGGGTCAATTATCGTATCTAAGACCACAGTAGCGAAGGAATACTAGACTTTGGAAAATAATCCAATAGAACGCGTACACCAATTTCAATACCTCGGTAGCTGTGTAAATGAACACTGGGATAGCGCACAAGAAGTTCGTATTCGCATCGACCAGACACGAAGTTCCTTCAAGAAAATGAAAAAGTTTTTTTGTTGTAGAATGTTCAACCTAAAACTCCGCATGCGTTTGGTCCGCTGTTATGTCTTCAGTATCTTGCTGTTTGGTATGGAGTGTTGGACCTTGGCTCCAGCATTATGCTCAAAACTGGAGTCTGTTGAGTTTCTTCGTCGAATGCGAAAAAAGTTCTAAATACTCAGAATTCTAAAGGAAAGGAAGCTGCGGTATATTGGCCACGTAATGAATGGTAGTAGATACCGGATTGTTCAACTAATAATGCAGGGAAAAGTACAAGGAAACTGTAGTGGAGGCAGAAGGAAAACCTCGTGGTTGAAGAACCTGAGAAACTGGTTCCACCTCCACGTTACCTCTTTCGTGCGGCAGCTTCAAAAATGAGAATAGCCGTGATGGTCGCCATCCTTCTTAGAGAAGCGGCACACTAAGAAGAAGAAGGCTGAAGACCCAAGGAAAAGGAAGAAGACCCGACGGTTTGCACTATGGGCGCTGGGTGGTTAAGGACCAATTTGTGGAAATTAACTTTTCTAAACAGGTTCTGTCTTGAGTGTATACTACGCTATTACTGCGGCATTTGTGAACCGCTTTTGATGATTCTGTTTTTGTTGGAAGGGGGGTACCTCAGTATTGGTTTCATTTAAATTTGAAGAAAATATTCCGCCTCTAAGAGTGTCAAACTAGGGGATGAATCCGGTTGCGCGCGCTTTCCGTTAACCGAATAAAACTTGGCAAATTGATGTAATTCGACGAACTTTTGAGGTTGATTTTTAATTTAAAACGTATAATTATTTTTATATAATACCCAGGGACGGTGATAGTAAACTACACGCCTGTCCATGACAGTTGCAGTGCCTCTCAGAGCTTTAAATCGCAAAGATCTGAGACATAGGTTGACAAGTCCCATGTGCCTGTTTTTTCTGAACCGGAACGCAACAATGCTAACATTACTGCTTGGAGAACTAGTTAAGGCGGCAGTCCTTCCCTGGACGTGGTCTACTGCTGCTTGTGTTATGTTATGTATGCTATTGTTATCACTATTACTTATTTTACTTATTAATAACTCATACACACTGTACGGTTTACAACCGCACATTTTTCTTCCGCTTACCTTGCGCACTACTCTGTGCCCTACTGTCCGTGGCCTACTGTCCGTGGCTTACATACATTACGTGGGCACATAAGTAGGCAAGTAATTTTAGTGTTAAACGAGCATTCACTTCATCTAGACATCTTGAGTGTTTAACGAACATTCATATGTCTTAACGTAACAACAACATAAGAAATACACATCCTCAACGAGCCTTGTACCTTCTTACTTTATTAATAAACTTTATACTTTTATCATCTATCAATTTAAACAATTAGGCGTCAATACTATAGAGTAGTATTGGCCCCTACACACACTTTCTTAAAATAAATTAATTAAAACTGTATCAAAATATCCATATCAAAAATTCATTAAAACTAAACTTTAAGACATACAGTGAGTAATAGCTGCAAATAAATGGAGTAACAAAATCTTTATTAAGAATATAACTTTACGTAACTTGTTTAACATGTCAATTGCGAAGAAAATAACAACGCTTTTGTCCCAAATATCTCCCCGTATATTTTGCCGCAGGGGTTAATTTTTAATGCAAATATCATTACAGTGTGGTGTAACGAGATTTGCTCCCTGGCGGCTGTGGCGCGGCGCGGGCGCGGCGCGGGCGCTTCTTTATGACAGACTCGCTAAAAGGAAAATGTAATCAAACATTATACGCAATTTAACTTCTAACAATGTCAAGGTAATAGCTTAACGTCGTCCTAAGTTTTTGGCTTTATTTTTCTCAGGACTATGCCTTCTTCCAAGTGGTACTAATGTGTAAAGCCTAAAAAAATTGCAATCTAGTTAATTTTCGTGGTTATACCTTTTTATGCTCTCTGACGAGGGTTTAGGTGTGGCATCGCTGTTAGACGGGTTGTGTAAAAAGTACTTACAGTCTGTCTTTTTTAAAGATGGAGTTAAATTACAATTCATTGCGTAACGGTATTGCCCGCTTGCAAGAAGCTAGTGATTGCAGTCGATAAATATTGTATCGATTATCGACTGTATGTCGGTCACG
Source organism: Hyposmocoma kahamanoa (assembly GCF_003589595.1). Taxonomy (NCBI): domain Eukaryota; kingdom Metazoa; phylum Arthropoda; class Insecta; order Lepidoptera; family Cosmopterigidae; genus Hyposmocoma; species Hyposmocoma kahamanoa. The sequence goes on from NW_020653492.1 coordinate 4,752,614, forward strand.
CTTATACAATGCATGTCCGAATTTGTGTCATTTTAGTCATTAACGGCCTATTATTCGTCCAACAGCTGGGCACAAGTTAATTAATTATTTTTTTTTATGTAAATGAATTGTCGATTTTTGTTAAGTCACACATACATACGTTGTATTTAGAACGATGCCTGTTGAAAATACAATGAAGAGACAAAATAAAAAGTTTTTCATTTTAAGTCAATACAGATAATGAAATCCGCCTGTTCTTGTTAAAATGTATAATGTATAAAAATTGATTTCGATCCTAGTAGGCCAACTGTCAAAATAAGAATGAAGAAGACGATAACGCAATTAGTAACCTATAGACCGTCCCAACATTCACAATTCCAACATTTATGGCAAAATTTTACCTTCTTTCACTATCTATCGATAAAAATATCGACAACTGTACATGACTATTTAAAATTTTATGAAAACTGACAACCCTGCAAATGTCATTTTACTCCGTCTTCAAAGAAGTCAGACTATACCAATTAAAAGTTTGGTTAAAGTAGATAAACAAATTCCCTTTCCAACACTAAAATATGCGATTTATGGAAAATTTCCGAGGGACAAGGCCAAGACCTTGGGCTTTATGTTTTTAAAACACACGTTAAACCCAAAAGCTCTCTTATCTCCCACCCTTGCATTTATTTTTGCATACAAATGGGGTACATTATAATTACAAGGGTTACAAATTAAAGAATAAAGCTGGCAACACAGGCGCAGCCAATTTTCTTGGTCGCAGGTGTGGAGCCTGGCAATAAAATTTAATTAGTGAAAATTATTTCGGATTACACAGATTTTTCTAATTGGCACAGCTGCGCTAGTGTAGCTTCACTAATGCTGAGTTTGGACATCTGCGAGTGAGATCTCAAGGATTTAAGGTAGTTAGGAAGTTTCGCTGCGGATACCGTGTTGGTTGACCAAAACGTCTAGTGGGATACATAACTCATAACTTGGATACATAAGCAAGAACTTCAGTTGGTTTCCACAGGCTTTTGCATTGTTCAAATACCTTGCCGCATTTTGCAGTTATACACTTTATTTTTACTTTTATTCAAAACCAACAGCGTTTCCAATATCAGAAACATACAAAGTAAAACTTAAATTGTACAGCCAATAACAGGTTTCCTACAATAAAATGTTGCGTATAATACAACACCACAAAAGCATTAGCTTGTTTTGAATGCTTCTGATCTTCCCCAAAAACTTGGTTTTGGTGTGTGTGTGTGTGTGTGTGTGTGTGCGTGTGTGTGTGTTTGTGTGTGTGTGTGTGTGTGTGTGTGTGTGTTTTGGGTGGGTGTGTGAGTGTGTGGGTGTGGGTGTGTGTGTGTGTGTGTATGTGTGTGTGTGTGTGTGCAAAATAAGAGCATTAGCGCAGTACGTGCGATAAAAAAAAGCGCAGGGATAATTTTATTTCTAGTGTACAAGCGATATTCGTATTTTATCCGATACGAATAGGACTTAGTGCACAAGCGACATCGGAGGTGTGTCCGAGTTTCCTAGATTTCGGAACGAACATGTCGTATGCGTGGTTGTATGGGTTGTACGCGATACGCCTGTATACACTGAAAGATGTGTCAGGATCGTAACAAATGGAAGACGGTCTCTGTGTACCCCGATGGGAATAGGGTGTGAAGTAACATGCCCATTAAATTTCGGGCACATGGGACTTGTCAACTTATGTCTCATAGCGCAGTGGCAGTGCCCCTCAGATCTTTGCGATTTAAAGCTCTGAGTGGCACTGGAACTGTTATGGACAGGCGCGTGGCTTACCATCAAGCGCGCGACTTGTTCGTCCCGTCACTTGATATTATAAAAAAATCTAGAAATAAAGTGATCCCTGTGACTTCGGACCATTATTTCTCGGATTCAGAAATAGAACTCGTCTTGTCTCTTACGGTTCAAAACCAGAACGCAGTAATGCTCACTGTCCTGTTTGACGGCAGAAATAGGAATGATATGACTTCTTTTTTCTTTTTTCTTTTTTCTTTTTTCTTTTTTCTTTTTTCTTTTTTCTTTTTTTTTTAACGCACACACTCAACATAGCCCCGCACTAGAGAAACCCTGTGTCGCGGGTGCCATGGACACACACATAGACAACCACAAATTACACCCAAACTCACGAGAGAAATAAATGTAGGCCATACAAATATTTCTCCCGGCCCGGGAATCGAACCCGGGGACCTCTGCGTGGCAGTCCGGTATGGTAACCGTTCGGCCACGGAGGCAGTTTATATCTTCTATGCTACAGAGTTTAATATGAAATAGTAGTGTTGTATATATACAAGGTGCCAATAAATTAGATACAAATACTTTTTTTTTTAAACTCATACCGCACTATTGAAACCCCGTATCGCGGGGGCTATAGACACAAAACAAACTCACGAGAGGAAAAAAGTAGGCAATACAAATATTTCTCCTGACTCGGGAATCGAACCTGGGAACTCTGCGTGGCAGACCGTTCAGCCACAGAGGCGGTTAGAAAAGTTAATTACTTATATTGTAATAATTATATTGGATTAACAATCTCAATAATCCTACGTTCCCGCCTGCCTGCTACGTTGCTATAATAATGGATTGATCATAATAAGACAACTTTTAGGATAGCTGTAGCCAGAAAAAGCGTAGTTACATATTTACATAAAGAATCTCGACCATGGCAATAGACTCTATTGAATAGAGGGTCTATTTGACTAAAAAGATTCACCACGACAAAACCAACAAGCAACGCATTAGAGCTAATACATATTCAGTGGTGTACATAAAAAGTGTAAAAGTGCTCGACCCGACAACTTTGGTGTTCGCTTCACGTCTTTAAAAAGGCTATTTACAACACACGACTCTACAAGAGAATAAATACAACACTATCATCATCAGAGATGGACAGTGGGTTAAAACACAATCAAACCGCCCGGGTTTGAACCCATTTCTGCTGAAAATCGTTGGCGGAAACGACGAATACGGAATTTAGTATAACGTCCATACTTATTACAAATTTCGATGTAAAAAAATGTTTTTTAGACGGAAAAGAGGCAACTTCACACAATATCCACCTTACAATTCTGTGGATTCTCACTACTAAGGACGCACATTACGATTCCATTTTTATGAAAATCTATTTATTTCAATACCCATTTTCAAGTAATCGACTCACTTTACAATAGCAGTGGAAAGGCATATCGTATTGTCTAGATCAGAAAGCATTTTGTAATAGTATCTGTACGGTTTTCATACACGTGTAAGTTCTTCGTTAAATATTCGCGCGGTTTGCAACGTCAAATACGTCATTCACGAAGGCGCCCCCTATTGGCGGGCGTAAGCACTGCACGCCGTTACTTTCGAGCACTTGCACGAACAAGGCAATAATGACCGGTGTTCTCTAAAATACATAAATTACCTAAAATCTCATGAGACCGTGAAACCTGGTGCTAAACAGACATATCGTGAACTTGTCCATTACTCAAAGCCGTGCCCCGCGGATCAAATCATCCTCATCGTAGTGTCGCCCAAATCACAGCACGCGGTGCCGACTAGCAAGCCGCCGTGATCCAGCAGCTCCTGTATTTTCATCAACCAGATCAAGGTAAGTGGTGCTTTGTTCAGTGTTTGGCATTGACGGTGCAAACCTGTAGGTACGGTTCTCATCTTCCAATAGGACTCGCGAGACGGCTTATTGTGGAGCTACGCAGATGTATGGATCCTTACCATTTTGTTACCTTCATTCCCATACAGTATCATTAAATGATCTCCATCCCTGACCATCATGATCCTACTTTATCCTCATTAATTAATGTCTATTGCTCGTCTCCCTACTATGCCTTGATTCCGTACTAAAAAAAATTAAACCCGCTGTATACACCCACCGCTTCCTCCTTCGATTCTGCGCATCGAAAAAAAAGTGCCTTAATTTCGATTATTATCAGAACCGATGTCGCCAAAACTCGCACATTCTTAATTCTTAATATGAATTAAACTTTACCCTATTGACATATCATTGAAATTTCAATACGCATTATTGCAAGTTACGACGTTTTGATATTATATTGAAATTTCAATCAGTGCTGCCATCTAGCGTTTAATTGCTGAACGACAACAAATTGGAGTTATTAATTTAGTTCTCCAAAAAAAGAAGCGAACATATTGCAGGCTTTACTTTCGTTTCTTGTAACAAAAAAAATTCGAAAGGGAGAAAATTTAAAATTTGTTAAAGTAAGACTCTACGATGGTATGAAATACCACCACGGGTAATATTTTTGGTGCGGCCATCATTTTTGCACTCCAAAACTGCACAGGCATTTGTCTAGAATTTTAAAAAATTTGCACGAAAGAATGACACAACCATACCAAACAAAGCGAAATGGCGGAATGAGCTTAGCTTAGGTCTTTCGATACCTATAGTTGGTACGCGTCTGATGCTAACTAACCACTTCTTCTATATTTATTATTCTGTGATTCTACCTGTCAGATAACACAATAAACTCGGCGATCATTCACTGACTCACACTGCAACATCACAGTGATCACACCACTCACACTCACATAGACACAGTTTTTTTTATTCTAATAATTTGTACACAGCATTAAACAATGAATTAGCAGTATTTGAAAAAACTAATTTTAAGTCATTGAGTATATAACTAGAAATAGAGACGAAATGTCATTTAATTTGTTTGAAAACTATTCTGCCATATCATTACTGTGACAACTGCGCTCCGATTGGCCAACCCGAATTCGAAACAATTGACGGGTGTCGTCAATTGTTTCACTTCAAATCGACCAGTTTAGCTTGAGCTTTGCTATAATGGACGAAAATTGCAAAATTACATATTTAATATTTAATTCCCGACGAAATGTGATTCCGTTTCTTTTGTAATTAGATGTTTTGCTGTTTTTCCCACACCACCGAATAGAACAGCATGACATAGTTAGAGATATTGTCTTTATTACAATAAATACAGAATATTTTTTGGAATATACGGAGACGTACACACAGGTCAGCAAGTTGGCCTGTCTATATTTCAGTGCAAATGGGAGTTGATATTTATAACACCTGTATCGCTAATGTGTTACCAGGAATATATGGCCCCTATTTCGTCTCTACTTCTGGTTATATACTCGATGTTTTAAGTTTATAAAATACTGTTCGATATATTGCAACAAAAATATGTAATAATTTTTGTAATAGTAGAGCTCCTTGTGAAAGAGTTCGTCCAAAGAAGTACTGCCAACTTACCCATTTCTGCCGCCAAACAATAATTTCAGCATTACTGTGTTCCGGTTTTGAAGGGTAAGGGTGCTGGTGAAATTACAGGCAGACGCGAGACTTGTCAACTTATCTCTCAGGGTGATGGGCACAGTGACAGTGCCACTCAGATCTTTGCAATTTAAAGCTCTCTAATGGCACTGCAACTGTTATGGACAAACGTGTACCTTACCATCAGGCGCACGACTTTTCCGTCCCGTCACTTGATGTTATAACAAAAATGTATTAGTATTGTATATAAATAAAAAAAAATTAAGCATCAGCTCTTGTTGGTGTAGTCTCCGTCATTCCTCCTCCATAACACCGTTATCTTTACTTTACAATAACGTGCCACTCAACCGCACTCCAATTAACTAGGCTCAAACATGGGAATTCTCTACGTATACTGTATTCACTTCGTTCTTCCCGTACCGGAACTAATTTAGATAACTTCATTTCCCAAATTGTTCTTAACACGAGGCTTCCTCATTATGCGCCCACATTGCAAACCCCTGGACCACCGACATCACGTACTACCTAAAGGAAGTGTATAAATAACAATAAAATATGACTAGGAAATGAAACTATTTTTCCGGATTTAAATCGCGTATATTTGTTTTTTCAAACAAACCGACGTTTCGGGCCCTTTACAGGTCCCATGGTCACGGTTGACTGAGGTGGTACAGTCTTCAACCAGTTATGTCTAATATTGATGCAAA